>NW_011967147.1:383128-389807 GCF_000949405.1 Vollenhovia emeryi
TTTTTCAGTGTAGAGAACGAATAACGTCTCTGTCGGATCGCCTAGCGACGCGAGACTCCGGAAATGTTCCGGCTAACGGACTTTCTTCGACGCGGGTTTTCATCGTTACGCTCCTCAGATTTAACAGCTCGTTCGCAATTGTTTGCTTGTCTCTCGTCGCGGCAGTAAGTCCTGGGATTTTTCAAAATGAAATACAAAGAGAGTGAGAGAGAGTGGGGGGAGGGGGGAGGGGAACATGGACTAAAGCAGGCGGGAGAGGGAGTGGGGACCGAAGAGACACTGCAAAAACTGAGCACACGGATTTTTACGAGCCACTCGCGAAACGGAAGTCGATAAAAGAAGAGCGGGCTGTTCCCTCCCCCCCGCCTGTACTGTAATTAATTATGAAACGTTCGGTGAGAAACGGGGACAAGCAGAGGGTTGGAGGAGGACGCCTAGGAGGTACGAGCGGCTATAAAAAATTCTCTATACGAGGCGCAGTCACCTCGTGGCCGTACTCGAGCGTGCATTCGCTCGGGCGCAGCGCTGTGACAGCGGGATTTTTCCGATCGTCCTATGTGAATAAGGGGAGAATTTATAGCAGCGGTAGTTAACTGGTATATACATATACATATAATATATATATACATATATATAGCGGCGACGTTAATGCTCTTGAATATAAGCGGAACGGTAAAGTTAATGCAGTCGATTAAAGCGGCGTTTTTCAGTCGTTTATGCGAATGATATAATGCCTGAGTAGAAAATAGCGGGACGTTAACAAACAAATATGTAATATATAAATATAATATATACAAATAATTTTTATTAATATTATTAAGTCGTAATCAATACGTTCGGCATTTTAGGGAAGAAAATTTCGAAAAGGGAGCATTTTAATTACGCGTGCAAATATTCGTGCATTCACAATCTACGGTCTCGAAGGGGTTCCATAGGAAACGCGAGATTTTGACAAGCACGGGAGCTATTTTGCCAGAGCCTGGGGTCACAATGCCGTATTGCCTCACTCGGCGTCGAAATAGACCGATTTTTGCAGTCGCGGGCGCCGAATGAAGCCTTTGATAACGGCCATTTCTGAAAGTGCTCCAGCATCTTTGCGAATTTCACCGTCGCCCGAAGAGAGATGAAAGGATTCCTATTCCCGTTACGGTATTGCGCGATACATCAAACGCAAAACAAATTTGTGCGCGCACAGGGGACGCATTGTGATATCATAAGGTATCATAAGCGACGCTCGTGGCCCTTCTCTCCTCCGGCGCTCTCGTCCGTTCATCTCATGAGATGTAATCCCGCCGGCAACGACATTTCCGGTATACGTAGTAATGCGAAAAGACATTTCCACGGTGGCGATTCAATTCTCAACACGGAGACAGTATAGACGCGCTCGTGGAAGAAAATATTATTTGACATCCGATACACTGCTTCGTCATAAACGGAGACGAAACATCCTCTCTCGCGAGAAATAGCTGAAATCTATAACTTAAATATGAAAAATAAAAATGTAACAGTTACCATTTACTTGCAGATTGTTACGGATTTACGATTTGTTCACACGATTTTAGGGTACGTTAGTTTTAAAAAGTAGGAGCATAGACTTGTCAATTTAGATACTTTATACTCCGAGATAATATTCTATCTTTCATAGGCCCGGTTTTTCATTTTCTGGTTAATTGTTGAGCAGCGGTTAGTCGATTCTCTGTCTCCTCCAGGATAATAACATAGAAAAAGATGGAGAGTCGACTTCTGGTTAACCAGAAAATGAAAAATCGGGCCGTAAGGGGATCACGTCGCCCGATAAAACAAGAAATTTTAATAAAAATTTATCATCTTTTTTAGGTGACATTTATCTTATCATATATCTTTCATTAATTTTAATTTCTCTACGGCAAAAAGTTTCATTGCAAAAGAATACTGCAGTAAGATCGCAATCAAATGTCCAATAACAGCCACGTTAAACGTATGGAGAGAAATTAATTTAACCAACCGAATCACAAGAGAGTGGATGTATCATATCGCAAATTGGTGAAATCAAAAAGTTGCTTTACGCTCTTTTACATGCGATGCACGGCTGATCACATCGTTTGATTAATCAAAAAACCCGATTCATCTCGACGCAGCTTTATCGATGCATTAACGGCGACACCATTTACGTTTTATTCGCGCATGCTCGGCAATTTACCGTATTTGTGGTCGTGAAAAAACTCGCAGTAAACAATCGATAAAATATGGTGGTCATTGGTCGCCATCGGATCTCCATGCGTTTAAATGAATGGAATTGAGAATTGCGAAATTCGTGCAAATTCGGACGTGCTATAAAATTATTGGGAGCTCAGTCGAGCTTTTCCAGCATTCCTTGGATTTTTATATTTTTCAGTAATTATTTTTTGAAGCGATATTCAACATTTTTATTCCTCGACGTCTGCAATTTAAAAAGATAATTACAGATACATTTTATACAATGTATGTAAGTGTAAATTGAGCTGACAAGTTTCTAAAATCTGTCTCAATTCCCCTTAATTTTAGATTTATTAATACATCGGCATTGAAACGCAGTAACTCAATGTAGTTTTCGGCATTTGCGAATATACCGGCAAAAGTCCTTTGGAAAAGCTTGTAATTTTGAGTGCAAGCCTCTTTACTAATTTCATTATTGCACCAACTATCTTCTCGGCGTTACAATGAATTTCGCCCGAAACGCGAATTATCCATCTAGGTGAAAAAAAATCATCCTGACGTCATAATTTATTTGTGCTGATTTATGACGAGTCGGTACAGGCGCCCGTTTTATTCACGACTCTCCCGTTCTCATTTAAACTATCCGTGCGCGCCTAATGAAATATAATTTGTCGTCGTCGGAGAGTTTCACGTCGGCCAGTTATAAATAACGGAAACGCTTTATCGCGGGGATATTAAATCATTGCGCACTCTCGCTTTCCCTCCCTCGCGCCTCCATCTTGCGAGCAGCATTTTGTCGCGCGGTAATTTGCCGTAATAACGACGAATTTCCCGAATTTTTCGGCGCTGGCGAACTGATCTCAATGGAATTCCCCTTTTATTTTTTCCACCCCCACTCGTAACGCCGGGTTTTAATCTTGCCCGCCGCGCTGCGGCGCGAGAAAAATGTTACGGGTGCATTCTTTATGTGCTGACTGGCGTTTTAATATGTACGGCGTCGATCTTGTTTCAGGATCCGGGATCAAGGTGCCGATGGCCATTCTGAATTGCCTCTACGCCCGCCAATTGTGCTACGAGGATCCGTCGTGCAGCGCCATTTTGGAGATTATACCAAGAGTCTGCGGTCCGGAATTGGGTAAGTTAATAAGGTTACTTTTTCTTCGCGATTCCAAGTAATTAATTAATATGGAAGGAGAAGTGCCAATGTGAGCCACAAAAAGAACGGATCTCGGTTCTCACAACACGAAATAGAATTCTCTCTTTAATATAATATAAAACGTTTCGACCCTTCTTCGGGTCTTCCTCAGTTAGACTACAATGTAAGAGTCGGTTACCTCGTGTAACCCAGTATTCTAGGACAGAATCATCTCTCAAAATGTTAATCAGTCGGTCTCTATATTTTTCTATATTTGTATTACATAAGTATTAATGTACAACCATCTTATAATTCTTACATTGTAGTCTAACTGAGGAAGACCCGAAGAAGGGTCGAAACGTTTTATATTATATTAAAGAGAGAATTCTATTTCGTGTTGTGAGATCCGTTCTTTTTGTGGCTCACATTGGCACTTCTCCTTCCATATTTTTCTTTTGGGAGCCTTCACAATTTTGGAATAATTAATTAATGTTCCATCGCTCATATAGTTAATTGTTAATAACACTTTATTTATGCCGCGACCGTTTATGCTCGTCGCGGTTTTTAACATTTATTTCAATTCGAATTAATAATAGTTTAAATCAGGTGGTTGTGCATTATTATCATACATCTGATTAGGTCAAATATACAACTTTTACTTCTACTCACTACATTTTTATTTCGTGGAATAAAGCGCTTGATTTTATGTTCTAATTATTTAATGCCCAGTTTCTTATCCAATTAAAAAAACTATTTTACAGTTTACAATACACTTGCTTATAAGCTGTAATAACTTGTTTACGTAACAAATTCATATCGTCTCATTCTCGAATATTATTATGCAATTTTGTTTAAAATGATTGATTATTGAGGTTTATCAATCACAAATCCGTTTCCTTCAGTTATACACTGATGATCAGAGTTTATTCATATTTATGATCATTTCAACTGCCAAAAACTTAAATTGTTCAGTAAAGGTCACTGCTCTGTAGTTGCAAAGATTTAGTTTCCTTTCCATTCTCACTGCCGAGATTGATCCTTGCGACAGCTTTATCACGAAAAAACTTCATACAGATTTATTCCAATTATAAAATTAGATTTATTTTTCGTAAAGATCAACCGGTTGTACACAACGTGATTGCAGTATATTACAATATTAAATTAAGTACGAAAGCTTGGACGTGATGGCGAATATACGCAAATATTATTCGCTCGACAATTGAAAATAATCACGAGACGAAGGAGCAATCGAGAGCGTTTTACTTACGCGTATGTTTTCTATATGTATGCCATATATTACTCGCGCAGTTTATATTAGCAATAATTCACCCGGCGTGAATCGATAAGTCGATAAGCCTGCGCAAATATAAAAGTCGCGATCGGATGCGATCCATTCGTTTTGTAAAATAAAAAACTGTTGCGTTCGCTCTGCGTCCGCATTGTCCCTACCATTTTTATTTATATAATCCATTATTCATGCTCCGAACAAACATGGTGTCGGTTCTTACCAGACAAATGCAATATAGTTCGGCATAATTTGTCGTCGCAGTTTACAGGAAAATTCTGGCAACAGCCTCTATATAGGTCGTGCGATGCTGTTAGTCTCGCGGAATATATTATTCATACATTCTTGTAATAATCATGGGCCCTAATGGATCGCACATGATTCGTAAAATCTCATATTAGTCCATGTGAAATAAAAGGCGGCGTCGCGGGCGCGACAGCGTCACATTTGAAATTTTGCGACGTCGAGACGCCGCACCGCATTTCCATGAAATTTGCATACGGATTCCGAAATCCCGAGGAATTTCTTATGGAAACGATGATGACATTAATGTCTGAATTTGGAATTTCGTGTGAAAATACCACGGAACTCCTGGAAGTATCTTGCTGGCAGGTTTTGTAGTTCTTTTTATAGATGAATATTAATTTATAGAAATTATTTTAAATTTGTTTTCCATTGTCATTTTCGTGCATGAATACTCGGCGGTGCACTTCGTGTGATATTTATAAAGTAAATCTTTGTTAATTCTGTTGATGTAGGGATATTACCTCTCAAAATGTTATCTTCGTAACAATTGGGGCAATGTATCAAAATGTTATGCTAATATCTTTTACGTAACTTCGAGAATCCTGTACTTCCAAACTTGTCGGCTCTTTTTTTCCGTCGCATTCGCGACGCCACACATTTTCCTCGGAATGATTATGAATCATAATGGATACCGCGAGCGGCAGCCACGTATCGGACGTTGATAAATAAAAGGTATCGCTCGTCGCGCCGTTCTTGAAATAGAAGTAAAAGCCTCAGTAGGTTTTCCGAAGCTAAAAGCTTTCCGAAAGCAGTGCCATTTGTTTTACTTTCGCCCGGGCGATTACATGATAGATTATTCACGTAACTTCTTGGTATCAGAAAGGAGCGCGGAAGCCGCGGTATAAATCACAATGGACGGTGTCTTTGTTTTAAAAAGCCGCGTGCGCGCACTTCCACTATGTCGAACGAAATAAAATATATATAACGGCGTTCGTGCGCGCACTCGAGGGCGGGCTGCTTTTTAATGCAACACACGCCATTTTGCATTTTGCACATCGACGACGAGGTTCGCGAGGGCTTCGAGCGCGTTTCTTGCGACACGACAGCGGCATTCCGTTTGCGATTAAGAAATATACGGAAGAAAGTGCCGGCGAAGCTTCGTGACTGTGGTATTATTATTTACACGTAAATGCATTTTTATGCCGCGGTAATGATCCGAAAAATTAAGTCTACTTTCCAGTAAAGTTTCTTAAGTACTTGAGAAAACGTATTCGTTTCTACGTAATTTTACGTCAAATTTCATATTAATTTGCCTAAAAGAGTAATATTGGATTTTTTTATTTCCGTCAAAAATTCATCTCTTCCTGAAAACTCATAAGATATACCGATAGCCCTCAAGTACGCCAATCTTACCTATACGTCGGTATATCTCGAGACTTTCCTTTTACACAAAGAAGTTCCTTTCTCTCAGTTTCTCTCACACAATGTGCGTTTTATTAAAATTTAATTTTAATTTTAATTAAGTCTTGTACAAATAACACACGTAATAGAAACGCCTATATACTTGAACTTTTAGTGTCCAATAACGTCTTTTTGCGTATACATTTATCAACTATGTAAACTTACAATTAGCACCGGTAACTTTCGATCTTGAGTCTGAATTGAAGTCGAAATAATATAAATTAAACTCACGATCAATTTAATAATGATGTTAAAGAACATCTTTTAGAAATGGACTGTAAAAAAGTAAGTCGAATACATTCTTTGAAACCTTAAGTCAGAATTATAACTTCACGAATTTCAGCTCTCTCTCTCTCTCTCTCTCTCTCTCTCTCTCT
>NW_011967147.1:396641-403783 GCF_000949405.1 Vollenhovia emeryi
TCTCTCTCTCTCTCTCTCTCTCTCTCTCTCTCTCTCTCTCTCTAGCATGTATTTTTTCGCTGTCTAGCTGACAATTAGAGGCAATAGACATCGAGGGTGACAACAGGATTTAGCGGTGTCGAGGGTAATTTACTGTTTGCACCGCGATCGTCCGTAACGTGATTTCCATTCGGATACGACGAAGGAAAAAGATGCGGCTGAGGGCGGTGAAAGAATAACGAGAGCGGGAAGTACGAGGTCGTCGACCGTCTTCTCTCGAGCTGTCCTCGTTTTCTCTCTCTCTCTCGTTACGATTGGAGGTGGTGAGGTGGAGAACTCAACTCTATACCTTTCGATTTCGTCATTGAATTAATCACTCCCGCGAGAACAATTATTCTGGAGGAGCTTAAATAAGTCGGCCGTGGAGGTTTAAAAATGCTTCTCGACGCGACGATTGAGTGCAACAATTGTTACGACTTAATAATCATTCTCTTTTTTTTAATACTTATTACATACTAACGAGGAAGATAAAAAGTGAGAGACAGAAATGTTTGTTATTTGCTATCTTGAGTAAGATTTCCGCAATGAACAATTCGTGCGATTAAACGTGCAACAGAGTCAACGTGAAATGCAACGAGTTGCACGCTTTTTTTTCGATAATTATAATGTAATTATACGCATGCATAATTATATTACATACGCGAATAACTTAAACAAAAGTAAATAACTAAATATTAATCCGACCATAAATTAATAAATTTTAATTCCCAGTATTCCACTTGTTACAGAATAGAGTTAAAATGATATAATATATTTTTGGAAATTCTTTTCGCAGTTGCATTTTTAAACAATTGAAGAAGAGATGTTCTAAAATTTATTATATATTATTTATATGCAATATAATTCACTATCAATGATTATTCTATCGCACAAGTTAAAATGTACGACGATAGTGAAATAACATTTTTAATTTAGTTAAAATACTTCGGGAAATGGCAAGTTTTGCCCCCTCGTTTTGTTTCGCGAGATGATGTATTGATATACTTTCAGAATTTAATCCTTAATTTCTTTTCTCGTTTGCTAAAATGAAAATTGGTTTTAACTTTGGAGACAAAACAAGCACAGCGAATTATACTGATCCAAATTAAATTCACAGATTTGAACTTGGGATAGCTTTTAGGTTTAAGAATAAAACAAACAAGTTAATATTTTTATCCAAGCCACAGCCTTGAAAGTAAACAATATAATTAACTTGAATTTGTATTAGCAATATCTGGAGACTTTATCTCTGGTTGTAAATACAATTTTCCCCAAGAGGCTTTCAATGTATCATTGGGAATTCTTTCTAAAAATTTGTCACAGTCTTACGGCATATTTTAGATATATACTTTGTTTTTTGGCATATTTTCGATATTACTCTTGTTTTATATTCGTTCAAAACTATCGAATAAATTAGAAAACAAGACTATTTCAACAGTTTCTTATAATAAGAATATTACTATTCATACAATATAGAAATCAACTGTAATTAACAACAAGATAAACGCTAATCCGCGCGACCAAAATTTCACTACTAATTTCTCTTACTAATGACGAAAGCCATTTATGCACGAATTACAGCGATAACATTGCAGCTGTGATAACACGACTATTCGATTGCACGGAGATATCCGCGCGCAGGAGATCTTCATTTTCTGCATAACGTGATTTATCCTGCTCGCAAAATTATATTTAGTTTACTACATATATCGTGTGCTTCCTCTTTCGCCAGTCAATATTACACACGCATGCAATTGACGATCGTTGCGCGTGGTTAATGAATATCATTACTTGTAAAATTAACCCCGTATTACGTCATCGATATGTTTATATATTTCTGTCTTTTGTAAATTCGGGGAAACTAATACATACTTATTCAAATTCAAACAGAATTAAAACACGATAATGTTTTAATTTTAAGTTACTGTTACGGTTACAGTACTGTTACGATTTGCATGTTTAGAATAAAGCATGATCGGATTTCCGATGCTACAGTTATGATGTTATTACCATATCTCGCAACGGATACGCGTAAATTAATAGTCTGCATACAAACGAAACTGTATCGTATTTTTCACGTTGTTATTAATTGAGTAAAATGTTTGTCACGTCAAATCATATTATCAAATAGTTCGTGCAAAAGCTCAACGAGCGGATTTACCAGGAAATTCCTTCAAAACTAATTAACAGTTTACGAAATGTTGTACGATCAGGGATTTATATGCGTTTCTTTCCTTCGTCTGTTTACTAAGATGTTTTAATATCGTCAACATTCTTGGTTGTGCATTTTTGTATCTCGAGAGAAGGTCTTTACGCATATTTCGAAAATGTCAAACGTCGCAAATAGGAAGTACTGACATTTCCAATAATTTGTCCCTCAAAAATGTTCTCTAACTGAAAAGGAAGCGTTCATTTCCGTCGCTTTTCTTCCCTAATTCTATTTTCCCTTTAAATTCTTTCAATTGCTTTGCAACTTTCTCATTTCGGGGAAAAATACTTTTATCCGGCATCGCTGCTCGAACAAATCTCGCGGGAAACGAAATAAGGGTCGGCCCGCGTGGCTCATCTTACAAAGTAGCGGGTTGTGAAATAAGGGCTTGTAAACTGGATAACATTACCAGGACGACCGGGCCGGTTTCGTAGGACGATAATAACCTGCGTGGAAACGCGGCGTTGAACATCGACAACTTCCGGCTGACCTGTTTCTAGCCCCTTCCGCCGCCGAAATTTCAGCTTGGACGGGCCATGCCGGAAGCTCCGTCGAGATCGATATCTCGATACGCGCGTTCCGGGGGCCCGCACTATTAACGGCCGGCCGATCGCGAGCCCAGCAAATTTGCACGAGTGCATTGATTTCGCGTCCTCGCATTTCATCCTTCAAAGATTTTTGAAAAGCAACTCTCACTTGTCGCTCAAAGTTTATCAAAAGCGTTAACAGTTTATAAGATGACTAATATTTTAATTAAGAAGAAACTAAGATAACGTCCAGTCAAAAGTATACAAATAAATTTATCGATTAATTCGGCCGAATTGATAACATAAACGTGACTAGAATACGTCGCGACAACCGATAAGATTTGTCACATTGGAGGCATTGACAGACGAGCGATGAATCCAACGACACAAAGGGATACAAATAATCTAGTAAGTGATAAAATGAAATGAGAAAGTGTAGCCAGACGAGGAGTATATCGGAGGTTTGTCGTTATCGCGGGACGATCATTTGCGTCGATAGAGCGTAGACGGGAAAGGGATCCGGCATAGCAGTCGATAACATTCATCTTATGGGTCACTGAAGTGCGAAATAAGGGTCGTGGATTACGTTACAACGCTATTCACGGTCACTCGGGCGATATTAACGATCTGCACGGAAACACGAGTTATACTAGCAGCCTATAAGATTCATATTCCCGCAGCCTTGAGCCGAGTAAACTCGCATAACGAGTGGTAAATTTAACTATAATGCCTCCTTGCCTTCACCGAGGTATATTCTAAGGGCATGGGAACACTTTAATAAGCAAACTTCTTATCTTTTTACAAGAGTATACGCTACGATCGTGGCTGACATCAGTTAAATAATATGTTAGCAAAGTTTGAAGAACAGAATCGATCAATTATGAAAATATTTTTATTAATATTTTAGATCACTCAAAAATTGAGCGTAAAAAAGATTCAGGTGATTGAATGTAATTTTAGAAACGTAATACGTGTAAAGCTTAAAAATTTTATTAATAATACTAGAAGAAAAAAACATCGTCGTCTAAAAAACAAAAATTACTTTTTCTCTCCTTTATGTAACATGTTAGATTTTATATTACGTAATGAATTAAATATACATGCATTTTTTATTCTACATTTAATTACAATTATAGGGTACAATTAAGGTAACGTCCGTTTTCGTATAGCATTAAATTCCGATCTACAACGGGACCAGAAAATATAATTAGTTCGTAAATTACTGAAGATATCACGCATTTAAATTAAAGTTTATCGCTGCGCGAATGTTCTCAAACTAAATTATAGCCGCGAAAGGTAATAATTCAAACAATTAAAAAATTAACATAGGTAATATAAAATAATAGTTAATTGAGTAAAACTGCAGTTACAGTGTACATCTCGACAGATAAAGTACGATTCAACAAATGCAGCACTATAACTTTTGCTTTATATTAATGTTCACTGAACAATACATAGTTTGTAAGTTATATATTGTGCTCGTCCATCACGAAAAGCCGGCAGTATCACTCAAAAACTCAGTTTTAAAAAATCAGTTTCCATGTTTTCTAATAGCCAATAAAAATAGAAAAAAAGACAATGCATGGGGTTCCGCGAACATGTAAAAAAATACTGGCATGGCCTAAAAACTGGTTCGAAATGACGAGCAATGCGTTTTTTCGACTGGTACGGCATGTTTCGCTTGGCATGATGAACAGATTGCAACGTGTACGTAACGCATCCCCGGTCGCGCGTTCGCACTAATCCTGCGGGATGCACTTCGAAAGTTTTAAATTCTAAGTGCAACTGGAGAGTTGGTGGATGTGTTTCACGAAAGTTGTATACGACTTGTGTGACGAAGTCCCGGTAACTTATTTACGATACAATCGGGACTCGAAAACGATGTAGCAATAATGCAATACCGCCGATAATCGGGGACCAAGATACTCCTGTCTTTAACGAAACGCTGGTATTCCCTATATTTTCCTAATCAATGCGCCATTTAATAATTTTTTTTAACCAAGAAATTAATTCTTATGCTCGAAAACATGTTAAAATATTTGAACAACGCTTCAATATATTGTTGAACGTTAATTTCCTAGATTAAAGGGAGGAAAACATTTTTTTGACATCTCATTGCGTAATGTTATAGCCTCTTAGAAATCACGAATTTTTGTATTTAATATTTCTTTCAATATCTCGTACGGTTTTCGAAATATTACTAGACATATAGAAAGTCGGATTGTTTTACGAAGTATTTTTATTTTAGAACCGTTTTTATCAGCTTATAAGATACCTTATACTTATATAATTATATACTTGTATAATTTTTGCTGTATGTCGAACGTAGTAACAATCTTTAAAACAGTTCATTAAATTTTTACTGCTTTGCATAAAATATTTACTCCATTTTTTAAAACTACAACTTTGCTAATAGATTTGGATTAACTCATACGGAACCAAGTTAGATGATGGGAAATGATGAATCTATATTTTATTGCAATTCTCTTAAGTAGATTCTAACGTTTTTATAAAACATTTATTTGGGGTATGTGTGTAAACTAGACGTTCCCGCTGATAAATAGATCCTGCGTGTCTATCTCTACATCGAGTGAAAGAAGAAAACCTATGGTCTTTTATAATAGTCCGCTCGTCGGAAAAATCTTTTGCAATGTCACACGAATAAATCCAAAAGGAACTCCGGGAAATGGACGACATCTCGGCTCGTACAAGGCGGTGAGGGTGTGCAATAGGAGCTTTGCCGGTAGAATGTGTACACATTGACACTTCCACAGAGCCGGAAATCCCGGGGCCGACTACCATCCATTCCACCGATTCTGCCAAGGCAGCTGGTTAGCCGCCGCGGGCTGTCAAGCGCACAACCCGGAGCGAGTCCAAAGGCGCGTTTGGACCACTCAGGAGATTTCGGTCCGACTCCAAAGTGGAGGTTGTATCGCTCTTCTTGAACCGCACGTTCGTCGTTGCAAGTGCGGCAAGACGCACAACGCCAATGCCGGAGTCACTGTCGCTGACTTGCGGACCGACCGCGCGGCCAATCGCATTTTTACCATGAAATTTTGCCACTTCGCGAGCGGATGAAAATTCGCAGAAAAGCGGCGACGCGAGATATTTGTGAAAGGTTTATCAGAAAATTTGGAACATTTTTCCGTAAAATCGACGGCAGAATGCGATAATGAATATTGAAAATTGTTTCTACGCTGAGATTTGCGCTGTGAAATACACGCGCACGTATACATTGATGTAAAATTATATTTTTAATATGATATAGATATACCAGTAACATATAATATTGCAAAATGATATTCTCGTGGCAAAATGATATTGAGAATTTTGGGGAAATTGAGAAATTCCTGAATTTTATTTATTAGCGATGTTTATTATTTATAATTGTTTGGTACAACAAAGAGAGAGTAGTTTGTTTGGATATTATGTAAAATAAATACTTTTTGTTATATTATTTTTAATAACAGAACTGATAAAGAAATAAAATTTGCTTATTCGAGATATATTATTTTCTGTACTTTTTGCTATTGTACTATTTACTTACTATTGTATTATTTATTTAAATCTACATATAACTAAAAAGCTGCATAAATCTATACGAAAAAATATTGACTTTTTAATTTAAATCTTTTAGATGTGGCAACTTGATAATTATTAAAAGTATCACTTGTTTTATTAAAAAAGTGACGAGACACAGTTTTTTTGATCGGATTTGGCCAGGATATAAATTCTTTACATTTTCTCTGTATTATAAATTCGAGTTTGAGAGACGTGTCTTGATGAATATAAAATGTCAAATCTGATATGACAAACTGAACTTGTAAATATTGCCGAGATTTGCATATAAACTGATTTTTTAAACATACGGCCATCTTTTCTCTTTATTCGAAATACGAGAAATATCCATGAAGTTTCTGCATTTTGGTTAACTATAAAGTTAACTATTTCAAGCAAAAAAGTTACCTTTAATCGTGATCAATTATTTTAAAGTTTCTGAAGTTTAATTTGCTTGATTAAAAAGAGAATGGATAATTGGGTCAGAGTTAATATTTAACTTCAGATTTTTAGAAGATTGACCATAACACTAAAGAAGAACATAAGACTTTTCAGAAAAGTATTTTTTGATAAATTTAAAATTAAAGTATTTTAAATAATATTTGATAAACAACCCTGTTTGTATCCGATTTATATCTCTTTATTTTCATTAGCATTTAATTCTTCCAATAATAAATAAAACCAACATGTACAATATACTTTTTATCCCTTAAGAAAAAGAACTGAGCAGCTGTACCAGTAACTGATGAAGTAGAATCAGTAACTTGTGACATTCTATCAGTGACTGATTACGAGAGTCAGTTACTGGTAATGCTTTTCAGTTGACTTAC
>NW_011967147.1:404769-436959 GCF_000949405.1 Vollenhovia emeryi
TTGAATAAAACTGGACCATTATTGACCAGTTTTTTTATCAGTAACTGGTACAACTGTTTCTTTTATCAGTAACTTGTTTCAATATACTGATCGTGCTGTCATCAGTTTCAATAATCAGTTATCCACCAGTTAGTGCCCAGTTTTTTTATCAGTTTTGGCTGCATTTTTTCTTAAGGGTAGTAAAAATGGATAAGTTTTTGGATTTATTAAATGTCATTAATTCTTAATAATAAACAATATTGTAGTAAAATCTATGTGTAAAGTTTTGCACGAAAAGTGTTCGTTTCAATTGCGCCATGTACTTTTCTTTTTCTTGCTTGACACGGTCTTTACGAAGTATCTGTTGGATTTCGCTCTAAAAGTCCAACGTCGAGCCTATGCACATCCTTTTTAGTATTAAAATACCAACCAGGATTGTATTAATAAATATACAAGTGACATGCCATGCGCGACGTCGCTTAATATTTGCCTCTCACTTATTTACAAACGGAACAGAAAGAACGCTTGTTACATCGTTACCGTGGGCCGGCGAGTAGTTATTGCAGAATATATTCAACGCAGCGCGGTGATATTTCAGAACTGCGGAGGCAATATGGCGGCCTGCATAAGCGCCAAATCATAAATAAAACCACTCACATTGCCTTGCGTCTGTTGAGAATATCGAGAAAGATTGTATTATGGAAAAATATTTTCGGAATTGCTTTGTTAAAAATAATACAAGCTATTTCTTATTAAAGCGACCAATCGATAACTAAAAACTCACCTAGTATCGGCTAATATACTTGCAATTTGTTTAAATTATTCGTGGCCTCCGTTTGACCCAGTTTTAAATAGTAGTTGACAAAAATAGCAGACAAGGGCTATCTACATAAATTAATAAGTGTCTTTTCTTATTTATTAACATCTAACAATCCACGTCTTCTTGTTTATAAATAACTATACATATTATTTCGTATCTCTCGGATTACTTATACTCACGCACTCTATAAATATTCTACAATCCTTGGCTCTTGTCTAGATGTCTATATTAACACAATTTCGGAAGAATTAAAATTCTTTGACATGCAAATACTTATAAAGCAAAAGAATGTATCACATTTGAATACAGAATATCAAAATAACGTACAATCTTGTCGCGAATTCTTAATATGATTATGTTGCGAAAGTAGACAAGTCTATTCTTTAGTTTTGTCTTTATCGGTTTTTGTTCTTTTTTCGTTTTCTCTTTCACTAGTACAGTAATGGACAGAATTGTTGTGACACTTTTGTTAAGTTACGTTCTGAAATCTCTTTCTCCGAGGAATATTCTACTCGATGGCCAGTCTGAAACCATTTTGAGCGTTTTCAATATATTTCTCAAGTAAAACTTTTCTCAGAAAAAATGCTTCGGAGCGTAAACCTGAATCTAAATGCGCGTTTCTAAATTCACTGAAAAACAAGTGTCGCAACCATTCTGTTTATCACTGTACATGCGTCAATCGCTAGGACCTCTCTCCTAGCTATTTCTTGCTTCGATTAGTTACTTGTAGTAAGTTTTCGTTTACGGATTTAATCTTGGTTCCAAAAATGTGACAGCCTCTCTTACTAGTTTACGCCAAACATACTCTCTTCTTCTTACGGAAAGAAAAGGCGTATATGTAACGTTCGGATTAACAAGACGAATTATTTCTTTTTCTTTTGTACACGAAGTTGATTTGGAAACCAATGTAGAAAATTGCTTGACGACGCTTGTCTGGCAAATTCTAATTAAAGAAATTCTCATTGCGAAAAAAGGTAGGGAACGGGGATACTTAAAATCGCGTTTCGCTAGTTCTGTGTACAGCCGACAACTCGAATCGGCGCGCAGTTCTAGCAGAAAAATAAACGCGGAGATGTCATCAGTAGTAGTGTTTATTGCAATAAATATTACCACATGCCTCAGTGGTCGAATTGGTGGGACACCCGCCTAGAGTGTAGGAAGGTCCAGGTTCAAACCCTGGCCGAGGTAATATTTTTCGCAATGAATTTCTATAATTAGAATTTGCCAGCCAAGCGTCGTGAAGCAATTTTCTACATTGGTTAATCAGTTACTGGCGTTAAATTGATTTGGAAACTCTCCCTAACCCCGACTCCGCCCCACGGTGGCGAATAATCGTCACAG
Organism: Vollenhovia emeryi; assembly: GCF_000949405.1. Taxonomy (NCBI): domain Eukaryota; kingdom Metazoa; phylum Arthropoda; class Insecta; order Hymenoptera; family Formicidae; genus Vollenhovia; species Vollenhovia emeryi. Next base: position 406,910 of record NW_011967147.1, read on the forward strand.
ATTATCTCCCTGTGATTATCTTTCCAAATCTGTTAGGATAAAATGACCCCGTTGCAAATTTTCGAAGCGATTATATGCATTAAAAGAATAAATATTCTGTAAATGCCAATAGTTTTATCTTATTGTCAGCCTTATTTTGCCAATAAAATGCACCGTGTGCACTTGGCGTTGCTCTTATTAATATATCTACTCGCTATTATTATTTGGAGTGTGGAATCTTCAACATTCTTATATTTTATTTATCGTTATGTGTATTTTATTCAATTGAATGCACCCGCGATATCAGATTACCCAGCACTCACTGCTATTTGAAAGCTCGTGGCACTCGTAATTCACATCGGATATATGCAAAACAAATTAAAAAGTACGTTGGGTGGGAAAGATTAAACTGAAATCCATAACATATTCAGTGTGCGTATTTTGTATGAGATAAAAAATATAAATATAAACATTTATCAATATTGCATTATATTAATTTTTAATGGTTACGTTTCTCTATAAAAATTGGCAAAACATTTTTGTGCCAAATCACGTACAGCTTCGGGTGTTTTATAGGTCTCTTGGTAGGTCTAGTAATTATCGTGGAACATGCTTCCATCAGTTGTGTCGAGAGATACGAGAAAGATATTTTCTCTGCGTGTTGATTCAGGATCGAGGCTTGCTTTATCGATGATGAAACGATGGCTGGTTTATCGGTCGTTATCGAACTGATAATCTAACGATAGTTGGAATAGGAGTAACGCGCCGGAACGCGAGCTCGATTTTACCTTTAATCAGGTCGTTGAACGCGGCGCGAGAACGTGAGCTCAGGCATGTATAATCGAGCGTACGATGCACGTTGATTTGCACGCGGTACTGAATTACAGACGTAAATAATCCGCGACGTCATACCTTGATATCAATTGATCGGCATAAATATGTTGCTGCTACAAATTAATAAACGTCATCATTTGCATACACCTTGTAAAATTAAAAAGGAAATTACAAAATTGTTCGGTTAATTAATTTTAATAGCCACGATTTAATTATACAGTAATTTGCAATCTGATTAAAGAAATGTTTGCATATTGTATAATTTAAATCAACATTAATTGCCAATACCAACCCTGCTCGTAGCTATTTATTTCTACATTTCTATACTTATTGAAAGAGTACAAACAATTATCGCGCTAGTCACAAAGTTAAAATACGTATATATATAGCAAGTAATTTATTATACAAGTTAATTATAAACGAGACAGGCTTTTTGGAAATAGTTAGAAATTTGTGCGGTAGATCACATTTATTCGTGATAATTCAAAACAATCGAAAGATTACAATATGTTTCTATTTATATTTTAATTTAAACATAATTGTTTGACTAAAAAAATATAAATTTTGCCGATAATTATATAAATTTCCATAGCAAAATGCAACTGACGTGCCACCATTATAAATAATTCGAATTGACAGTTCAGAATGTAATTTTTTCGACGAGCAAACAGTGGGAAGCAGTTGAGGGGATAGAATTGTAGACAAATTTTCAACTTAGAAACTGAGAGTAAAGCGCGTCACTCCTGTTTTTGCGCGAATTCCATTTACGCTCTACAACCTAAAACAATAACTCCAAGATAGAGGGAACAGCGGCATTCGAGGAGGGTTTTTTTCACCCAATGACGGAAGACTTTATAAGTGTCACATGAATTTACTTTTTTTTCATTTTCTTTAAACATTTTGTTCTCTTCCCGTCTTAGGTCTATTATTTATTTGTTGTAAACACAATGTATATCGAATAGTATATTCATGCTGCATTATTTGTGATAATAAACATAAGATAACAACCGTTGACAACAGTTGCTTTATACGATAAATTATAAATAGGATGCCTTTTTGCTTTAACGAAGGATTATAAAAATTTTTGAGTCGCGCGTCCCCCCGACAAAACTTTTTGCAAGGGGGGAGCAATGTAACGGCCATTACCGTAGGATCGAGGGAAATTCTTGACCCAGTACTTTCGCGGGAGTTGTAGGGCCGCGTGGTTTGAGTGGACTTTGAAATCCGGCGTCATCAGGTTGAGCGAGTTTTTGAGTGAGCAGCTGCTACTCATCGTCGTTTAGCATCACTAATGGATGAAGTAGCCATTTTTTTTTCCCCCCGAGGACATTTTTCTTAATTCATTATTTTGGCCGAATAATCTCACTATCTCATTGTACATTTATTATAACAGTAGTGTTATTGAAGTTGCAATATATAACCAAATTGTACGACGGCTCCGCTCTGTCTCTACCTTCTCTTTGAAAGTTCGGAATTACTTTCGGCTGACGAAGAACAAATTGGCGCGATATAGAAATATTCTTACAAGGGAAACAGATAATCATCGAAAAGAATTGTATCGGATCGCAGGAGCACTTTTCAGAAAAGAAAAGAAAACAGCCCCCTAAGGTTAGCTCATCAATTTTTCGATTTTACGGTGCTTGTCCGAAATGACACGAGCTATTCGCACCCTCCTTAACTGTCAATCGTGGTGTCGTTTATTCCCTCAAAAAGCCCGGCTCGGGGGAAAAAAAAAGGGATGAGCACCCGCCACGCGATAAGGCGGGGAGCAACGGCGACGCGGGGCGAAGGGGGGGGGGGAGGGGAGGTTTGGTTGTACAGGCTGACAGAAGGATAGCATTGTTCGGAAGTACAATGTACGTTGTTATGCCAAAGCGGCATGCACGACCCTCGAGCACAATGGCGTCAGTGCGGGAGGAAGATAGCGCGAACCCGCGAGGAGAGAATACGCGTCGTCAGTTTCGGCGCGGAGACTGCAACTTTTCCCGACCGCTCTCTTTCTCTCTCTCTCTCCCTTCCCCTCCCCCCTCTCTCTTTTTCTCTCTCTCTCCGGCGCACTTTTTTCCGATACTGTTTTTTTCCATCCATGAATTATAGCTCACGGTAGAACGATTCTGGAACGCTCGCGCTTTTTATGGAGCCGCGGCGCCGTTCATCACCGCAGGATGTTCCCGGATACACACCCCGATAATTAAAGCGGAGCAGGACCTCGCGGGACGAGAGTCGAGCCTTATTTATTTTCGACATTGTTTCGGCAAGAAATTTTCGCTTCGGGTTTTAACTCGCGTGCGAAAATGGCAGGGTGCGCGTGTCCCGTTCGAGAACAGCTTCTGTAGTGTCTATATGAAAATCGGTCGACAGGTAAAACTAAAAGTAATTTGGGATAAACATAATTTACTGTGCGAAAGCCGCAAAAGGATTAGAATCAATCCATATTTCTTGTGTAACGGGACTAATAATTTATTAAAACGAATGACTAATTATTAACTATAATAAAATAACGTTATATATTTATTAAACAGATTTATGAATAATTTGATGAACATGCTTCTCAAATTTGTATCGTTGAAATGAGAAATGTATAAAAGTTCTATGTAAAGAATTTTATGTACACCTACACGGAAAATTGTAGCTGCCGTAGTCAAAAACTGCATGTGGTAACTAAATTTCAGTTATAAAATATGGACAGCTAATATTTAATTGTGATACATAACATTTTACTACTGTGCCTATTGTATTAGGTGCGACAGCAAACTGTGTGGTTTAGAAATTTATAGTTAGTGCAGCAAAATATTTTTCGCAAATCATGATTCGCTACGGTAGCAAACATTTTTTTGGTAGTGTACATCTTAAAAATAATACTAAAGAAAGAAATAATTGCCTCTTAAAGTTCCATGTCTTGAAACGGTGTGTGCGTGATTATCTACTTTACTTTATATTTCCGATTTATTTAATACTTATTTTATTATTTATCTTCTATTATTAGTCATTGCGATGCGAACACGGGAAATAGCGAACGTACCTGTATCGGTAAAATAAATTTTGCAAAAGCGTTTGTAAAATGCATAACTTTTGTTCAATCGGTAAGTAAGTTAAAATTATTATGAACAATGCAATATTGCGATAAATTTTGGTTGTAATTATTACAGCTGTTCGAAAGCACAAACGCGTCAAAAACAGGTACAGTTACGTGCCTGCAAGTGATAGTCGAGCGCCGAATTCAAAGCTGCGCTCTCGTACATATTTCCTCGCTCTCGCTGCACGAGAATGAAAAGTCCCGACTTTCCTAGCGGCTGATAGTTTGTTTGCCACGTCCCAGCTTTTTTCTCCCTGCCCGTGCGCGTGTGCTACATAATACACTTTCCCGTAATGGATATACATTTTCTGAAAACTGGCAATCTATAAGAATATTCCGCAAGCAACGGAAATTGAAGTAATATTTATGCAATGATATACAAAATAATCACCATAACAATCTGATTGTCAATCAGTCGTTTGCGGTAAGTTGCCAATAAATGAAAAATATCTCTCCGCAATTCAATTTAATTCCCTTAGTACCTTTCCGCTAATAATTTCTTTAAAAATATCCCACGGCTTATATATTATCATTAATTCTGTCAATTATTTTCTTTCGAACGGTATAATGGATTAGCTTTATTTGTCGGAAACGTTCTCTCGTCCGTCATGTTTTATTCCGCTTGTTGCTATTTGCGTAGCCACAGCCCATATAGTCATGTATATCACGGTACTCTTTATTTTGACAAATTCCCAATTATACTCTTATAGCATTGATGGAAATTTACGTAAATATCTCGGTATATTTTAATGGAACGCGAAATCACAGAGGCAACTTCTATTTCTGCACCATACAGAAATATGTCTTTCAAACGTTATTAATTTTGTCGCCGTCAATACTACACGACTTTTCATTTCACTACAATTCGATTACTCCTGATTCGTCACAGAAAGTTCGTATAATGCAATATTCGATTTGATATAATTGTTACAGATAATAGATTGACTTGTTCAAGAAACTGTTAAGAACCAGTGTAACGAAAAGTAATTATCAAGTTTATCAAAACTTAAATCAAAATAGTTATTTGAAACTATTAATGGATTGCTAATTAATGAAAAGATGGGAAGTTTGAAACAGAAAATTAGTTTGTGACTTCATATATTTTTCATTATGAGTAATAAAATACTTAAAACTTTTATTACTGCGATAATGTTACATTATTGTTATAGTTTTCTTTTTTAAAAGCTATTATTTTTATTATGGATTGCCATTTGATCGAAATAATATTTATTTTGTCGTTAATAAGTAAGCTCTTCATTTATGTATCTTTATTATATTATATTTTGTCGGGCTAATATTATTTTTTAGAATCCTTTATTTACGGATATTGTCAGATCCAATTTCTCCGTTAGTAACGTATTAGAAGGTTCTATTCGATTCCACTTTGAATCTCAATCAATAAATTTCCCAGTCCTCGATCTTCGAATTTTGCCACCGCGTCGGAAATCGTGCAATCTAGCCTGCCAGAAGACCGACGTAAATTAGTATTCCCTTCGAGAAGACTCGGAACAACTGACCCAGTAAGAGATTACTCTCCTGTCACAATATTAGCTCCTGAAACTCTTCGCAGAAACTTTTTTGTCTGTAAGTTCCGAACTACCGAAGATATTCCCTTTTAAGTGCCCTGCTTCGTGTTTAATGAAAGGACGTGGGTGCAAGAGCGGGACGGTCCGGGATGGGGTTGAACATTGGAAACGTTGGAATGAATTGAAGAGGGGCAAGGAAGCGTCAGGTGATAACATCAGAATGTAATTGAAACTTTCGCGCTGCTGCTCCGTCATTTTTCTGTCTGACATTCGGCGACGACGGCGACGACGACAACGGTAACGCCGACATCTGGATTCATTACTTATAGTCTGCCAACGCTCGGTTATTACGAAACTTACGGTGTCTCGGGATAGTAATTAAGGCGCCCTCTCTCACTTCCATTCTTTTTCCGAACGACATTGTACTAATTAAGCTGGGAATGCTTGAATCTTGAATGAAGCCTGGCACGGCTTTAAAAGAAAACGTTTAGAGCATCGAAATTATCTCAGTCGCGCCGGGCAAGATGCTTTATGAAGAATCATTCAATGCGTAAAGAAATAACGTAAAATTGAACGTTAAAAGATGATTAAATATTTTTATATAGACAAATAATAAAATATATTTATACTTATACATACATTATGTATGAATAAATGTTGAGAGTAATTGAATAGGAGTAAAATTATTAACACTTATTTAATTCAGTCAAATGCATTTATTAAGTTTTAAATTAAATTAAACGATACGAGATTTTGCAATTAGATAATGAATTTTCTTTCGTAAATATTTCCGCTGAGCAGATTGTAATTATAGATTTGTAAAGTCCAAGTTTTTTATTTTAACCGAGTTTTTCTCTCCATATTATGATCAAATGTTTACTTTGAGAAACTGTTCGCAATAACATTCACTTTTGGGATTACATAATTTTAGATACGCTTTATAATACCTTATGTATGTAACATTTCAGCGGTCTTAATTGTGCATCTATAAATATAATGTATCTCTTTTAAAGTTAAGAAAGTTAAGAAACTGACTACGATAAATATGTTAAGTGAACCGCATTGCGCACGTACGCTGCGTAATAATACATTAATGTCACCGTCTAGTTTGCGGCGCGATTAAAGTACGAATGTGCACTATGACAAATAATTGTAGCTGCTACATCACAACCCGGTACGATATTGTTGATAAATTCATTCGAGCATTGCATATAATTACTTTTGTCCGAATTTCGCAATTATTTTGAATCCAACATCGAACGTGTATACGCACATGCGGCGGGATATTCGATGTAATCCAAAGTTTCCATAAAGTTTACATCTTTCTGATAGCTTGATGCATTTTACACATTGCTTGTATGAATATCGCGCCACGTAATAATTCATATTTGTTTTATTAATGTTGAAGCACACTTCTGCTAAAAGCGTCAACATAAATTTTTACTGTTTCTGTTTTACGTTTATGATTGTTTCCTAAATTATTTTATTCTAAATTATAAATGTCTTACATATCTGGACTAAATAATACACGACATTTTGTGTTTAACTTATGCGAAGAAATATCGCAATTTACAAAAGAATATTTAGACAAATAATTTATTTAATAATCTTACGTAGTTTTTAATCTTCGGCCCGCTTTCATGTTTCGCGTCTGTTATTTGTTAGTTCCATTTATAGTCACAGAAACGTCAGCTTAACAAATTGTTTGTGCACTCTATGAATTTCGATTGTTGTCGACGAAAACGGTCGGATCAACGTCGAAACGGGAGTGAACGAGAAATTAATTGTTCCACGGAGATCTCGCGTCATCGCGTTTTACAACAATCTGCAGGGTAGATTCGCTCTCCAAAAAATAATATCCCCGCGAGAATGCGTTATCGTATTGCCGGCTTTTCGCGCTCGCGCATTCGCGTCGATTTAAAGCCATCACATATGTATCAATTTAAGAGCATAAGCGTAGCGTGTAAGCCCGCCGACGGATAGAGCATTTTACATAAATTCTATCAAACAATAGGACAACTTATATTCGGTACGCCGTTAGTCACGCAGCTTATATGTTATGCTGTCAGGCCAATTTGTGCGCGATGGCCGGTATCGCGTGCTAAATTCGCACGTGCTATTTGTCACCCGGCAGAAACATTGTTGCATCGCTTTAATAATAATTTCGTGGTTACAGTGGCGTGCTCGACGGTGACGGTGAAAAAGTGTCAGGCGGCACTGAAAACCCTGCAGGCTTTCACTTTCTTCCGACCGACGTGCCTCTGCAGGGAACCGCATGTCGATCCGGACTGCAACAGCTTCCAGAACTTCCTGTTCGATCATCCGTGCGACTACGTGGAATGGAAAGGTAAGAATCCATATTTGCAATGAGGTAAAAGTCATTTTCAGTTGCACATATTTATCTTCCATTTTCTGACGTATGCCACGCGACACTATACATAGTAAGGTAATGGATTGATAGTTTAATTATATCTGGAATATTTATGGTTGGATTCTTTTCTAATGTCGTAGCAAGAGCTTGAAATCGAGTCTGAAAGAAAATCTAAGATATTTAAAAAAATCCAGTAAATTTAGGCTCTCAAAGTATAACAATTAAGGTTGAATAATCCGACACAACTGGCTACAGGAAACTTCCTTTATTAACAACGTTTCGGCCATGGGTTTCGGCCCTTTTCAAGTAAATTCTACAATTTCCAGTTGGCGTATGGCATGTGGTTAAATGCCCACTGGACTGAAATGGGGACGTCAGATTACATACTTACGTGCTAGTAACAATATGATTTAAAAAAGGAAGTAAATTATATTAGTTCAATACATACGTTCGGATTGTCACTACAGAGACATTATATCTCCCTAGAAACGCGTGATTACTGTATGGGCGCAGAGTTTCCTGTGAAGGAAGTTTCCTGTACCCAATTGTATCGGATTATGCAACCTAATTGTTAACTTATACATATATAATATCTTTATTGATTCCCCTCAGGGTTGCAAGGCACTTTTCGAGTGAGCGTTTCCGAGCCCTTTACACTTTACCTAATTGTTAACTAATTACTGGCGATTCAATTCAAAAACCAGTGGAGGGTAGGAAAGGCAAATGCGAGCCATACGCACACTGAAAAAAATTTCTGGTTGAATATGGACGAATCAGATAATTCCTTTAGGATTTACCAGAATTCCTTTAGGATTTACCAGAATTTCTGTAGGATTACAGGAATTCTGGTAAATCCTAAAGGAATTATCTGATTCGTCCATATTCAACCAGAAATATTTTTCAGTGCAGGTAATAAGGCGTAGTCTCTAAAATAGTCATGGGCAATATAATAGTAGAATGTAAAATGCAGATGTATTATAATAATTATTATAATAATAGCTCGCATTCGCTACCCATCTCTGACGTTAAGATATTTAAACAAATTATCTAATATATAATCTTATTACATTTAATCGGTCTTTAGTTTTGTTGTTTGTTCTATTCCAGTATAACTAAAAGTGTTGGAAAAGCTTAACATAATTATTAGTGTACTTAATAATTTTCGATGTCAAGCTACGACCCACAGCTTTACGGCCGTCGCAAAACGCTGTATGATTTTCGAAACTCAGAATAAATCGATTGTAGAGGCTATTTCGGCGTTTTTCTTAAAGACAAAATGAAAGCTCGACCGATCTTCGCACCCACCATTCTATGTAACTTTGTTCCTACGGGTTTCATTGTTGATATTCCCGTGGGCTCGTTCATGCGCGCTACCAAGTCTTTTGAGCTTTTCCAAATGATTCATGGATAATTCCCGATGCGCTCCTCTTCATTTCTACCCATTACTTTTTTTTGCATCTCTCCAACCCACTTCCCGTCCCGGAGAGAATCGTTGTCTTCGTAAAAGCTCTTTACAGTTCAAATATCGATGAGTTGCTTTTGGGTTCACTGAAGTGGGTCGATAGTCTACTTACTTAATATTTGCCGCGTTGTCGCTTTCCTGATTTTTTTACAGTGATGTCTTCTTTTCCTTTAATTTAACGAACAATTTCTTAATGTCGACCCATGTATACAGAGTTGTAGATGGAGAAAGAGTGTTTTTCAAGTCAACGGTTGATCTTGTCAAAGATCACTCGCGTTTATTAATCGCTGACGATTAAATCGGTTGGAATAAAAAGCAGACCATCGATCATCGAGTTACGTAGATCAGGTTAAATCGTGAACGCGCATAGAGGCTCGAATATAATTTGACGAAGTAATAAGTTGTGCAATTAGGCCACTCCGGATCGCAGCTTAATTACATTTATCCTGCCGAAAGCCGGTCATACGAGAGCGCAGCGGATAATGGAAACCCCGCCGTGCAGCCGGCGCCGGCTACGAAACCAGGAAGCTTCGGCACTTAATGAGATTAAATTCGCTCCCGTGCCTCGAAAAAGGAAGCGGAAGCAGGAAGCAAGGCCGCAAAAAAAAATTAGTCCGCAAACCGCGGGCTAAATTGTATGTTGTGTCGAGTGATACGAGTCAAGCGGGATAGATTTTTCAAAACTTTAGGAGCTTCATGGCCCGCAATTTTGAAAATTTTTGAAATGGTCGGGACATTCTCGCACGTACACACAGATACAATTAGAACCGTTTGTGAATATTTTAAAAAGTATAATGTACTCGTAGAGCTTTTTCTATTTTTTTCTAGCTTTGCTAGTGCGAAACTAAAAATTTTTGTGACAAAGAGCGAGTTAGATAATACAAAAATAGCTTTTCAATTGCTATTCTAACGTAGATTGACGCGAATAACACAAATCTCGAGAAAAGGTCACGGTTTAACATGTTTAATTTGACGGCATCCAAATGTACCTATAATAAAAGGTACGATAATATAATAAAAGAGATGACAGAAAGAAGAGGGGGAGAGTAAGAAAGTTGTCAATCATCAGGATATTTCTGTACTTTTTCGATGAGGAGTGAAGGAAAAAAAGATTTGGGACACACAAAAATATCTATTGCCAGCAGATGTGTTATAATGGAGCCATCTTGACTGTGCAAATAATTGTATAAACAACGTACGACTGTTAGGTAGAAAAGCAATTGAGAAAGGAATTAACAGATAGCAGAAATCTCGAGAGCAATGTTCAGAAATTTATGCACAAAATTGCGCATGTATTATTATCAATTTTATTCCTTCAAATTTGTCCAGAAAATTGTATGCGTGTGCGGTGTTTTTCCACAAATTTTAATTTTCCTATAAAAGATAATATTGTTTTGAGTCAAAAGTTTCAGTTGGTATGATTAAGTTTCGTGGAACTCATTAAGAAAACATTTACTCACCTTCTTTGATGTCTTTGCAGACAAAGATCCATATCCGATAGACGCATTGCCGACGTGCAATCATGCGCTTAATCTCTGTCTACGTGGGAAACCTTGCAGTCAGATCTTCAAGGATTTCAAAACCAACTGCAAGATTCAAGAAGGCCAGTGCAAAATGGAGAACCGGTGAGCGAACTAACAGTTTCACATTTATCTGCTTTTTATTTATTAATTAATCCCTTTCGCGGTTCTGTATCCTCGTTACGTCGTAATACCGTAGAGATACACGGTACCAGATGCGTTTGAATCAAAAAACTAAATTTGCAGTAATAAAATGACACAAATATTTACTTTGAAATGGAGAGATGTGTGATGGGAGATTTAATTGAAAGACTCGATAAACGTGAGCTGCACAGGTTTATTTTCTTTAATTCATCTTCCATATATTCATCCATAACATAACAACATCATTAATTTGTGATACTATGTATTTGTTTAGTATAAAAATTTGCACATGTTTAAACAAATACAAATGAAAAAGTCTTATTTTATGTTGCTGCGGCAAATGTATATTAAAAGAATGGTTTTTTTTTATGGAAGAGAATTGAAAATGGGATGTCGTGATTATAAAACAAATTAATTTTATTACGAATATAACGTATGATAGAGCCACATGACGGTTATTAAAAGGTAATGGTCATAATGAATGAAAGTGGTATCATTTAGAATTTAAAAAGGAATTTGTCGGCATCAATTCCGACATACTGGAGATTTTCGCTGATTGTGTTACACTAATTTGATACCGCACGCAAAATTTTTACTTTGATTATCTCAAATGTCCGCGAGGCTATCTCTATCTAGTAGGATTTAATCCCGTTATCCAGTAGATTTCTGTTTTAAAATCCATGCAAGGAAGAGGAAATTAGTTACGCTCTAGTTAGTTAAAGTAACTCGTCGCGGAAATTAGTTGCATCACCTGCGATAAATAATCCGACGGAGCGAAGGGCAGTTCGGTGGAGCACTCGCGAAGACAAACGGTACGCCGATGGGCGCGCGGTTAATTAATTGTTTGCATGTAATTAACTCGTAGGAACAAAGCAGGGGAATTGTCGCGCGGGTCGCGCATCGACGGTAAATTACATTTTCCACCGTAGTTTTAAAAGTTGCGCGCCTCGCGCCGCGCTATCTCGTTTTATTTTGCCGCGGAATTTCCGCGGCCACTTTGTCCCGATCCCATTAAACCCCGAGATACGAGCCTCTCTAGTCTAGTATCGTAACTCCGTCGAGTTAACGCCGAGGCCGGAGTCTGCTAAACTTTCGAGATCGGACACGATGTATCCAAGAGCGTACCTAAAGTTGCGATCTATCCAAGCGCAGACAGTTTATCGGGTTGTCACTTTTCTGCGTGATATAAAATTTTTTAAGTGCCTCTTTTACCGAAGAAATAAAAATATATAATATATATAATGCTTTCAATAACTCTTTTCGATTAAATTTGCCAAGATTCTCTGATCTGAAATCAATATAAAAGTTAAGTCTCTTTTTTGCAAAACAGGTGTCAAGAGAAAGAGATTTATGTGTATAATGAAATTAACTAAGAACATACCTGATATTGAAAATTAAAACATTCTACAATACATTGAATTTCTATATACACATAGAATATCTAAGTGTAAGGAGAGAATAAAAATATTATTTTTAATTTCTTTCAAACTGCATTTTTATTGAATTTGAATTTGAAATGAGGCAGGTTTGGACGTGCAGCTTTAAAACTTTAAAACTTGCGACGAGTACTACGAAGAGTACGAAAGGCTTTGAGTAATATATCACTCGGCATTTCCCGAACGACAGTCGACTCTCCGTTTCCGTAAAGTAAAGTCATTAACGGGCACGCACGCACCTTTTAATTACGATAGTTTTTCAGTTAGTCATTTACGAGTGATCTTTCGCGATGCTTAACGATCTCGTATCTCTCTTATGATTTTTTTTTATCTAATTCCCGTCTTTTTAAAACCGCCATTTTTCTTATCACATTCCTTAATTTGATCGAGATTTTCAGCAGGTAAATGGCTTATTAACAACTTTATTATATGCATTATCTATATACTGTAACGATACATAACAGCGAACGATACGTGAAGTCATTAAATAAAATGTATGCATGAGAATGTCAGTTTCAATGAGATTTCCATGCACTTTAGCTAATTGAAAAGTAAGCTAAAATCTATATCATTTTTTTATCCTCGTTAATGGTCACGTGTTGTTATCTTCTTCGCGAAACATCAATATTCTAACTACCATTAACTACGCGTGCAAATTAGTTCATTAGCTGTACAAAGAGGCGACGCGGATGTCGTAAGCGTTAAAATCACCGGATCGAAAGTATTGTGGAAAAACGTGGGACTATATTGGTCGGAAGTAATCGGTGGGCTCGCTGCACCTGCATGCAAAGCCACATAATTTCCTTCGTGGAAACGAATTAGCTCGCTGCATTGCCACCTCGTTTTCTTCGCATTGTAATTCTTAAAGGGAAAAGAGGAAAATCGTATATAGGTCATCTGAATCAATTCCGTTTCGCAAAAAAAAAGAATGCGTGAGATAATACAAGTTTTATGTAAAGTACCGTAATTGATGGAACAACAAAATTTCAGAAAGATACGGTTTAAAAAACAGAGTGGATTTGATAAGTACGGTTATGGTCAGAAAGGTTATCCGACGTTTTACAATAAATTTTCGGACTATTCGTACGTAACATTGCATAGATTCTTGCACATATCATTTCTTTGCTCCGATAATGCGTCACTGCACATATCCGTAAGCAAAAGCTATAATCTCTCGCATGAGTTTTTTTTTTATCATAAAACTGCACTGTATTTCCGAAATTTATCATAAAACGTCGGACTACCTTCCTGACCACGACTGTACGATAGTCTTTTTGAAAATAATGTACACAGACAGGCCGGAATGCCTAGATATTTCGATATCTCGAGTTATTGAGCATTGCCAATCAGGCATATCATATTTCAAATATTCGGGCGCTATGACTGTTGATTATATAAAAACTGACAACGGTGTTATTGATAATATGGAAATTATTTAAATTATACATTTGAAATATATTTAAATAATCTCCATATTATTTCGATGACACTGTTGTCTCTTTTTGAATAATGAACAGTTGTGGCGCACGAATATCTAGACATAATACGCCTGATTGGCAACGCTCGAAATCTCGAGATATCGAAATGTCCAGGCATTCCTGCCTGTGTACGAGATATAACAAAAAGAAGACCGTGGTGACTATCACTGCGTTTTCAGCGTTAGATGTAGTCTCATTGTCAGCTCATATTAATATAGATGTACGAAACAAACAGTACATAAACAATTAATTTGTGGAATAAAACGACTTGACATGTGCTATTAATTAAATGTGAGAAGTACACAAACTAATCCATAGAAATGATAATCCTGCACGAATCATGACAAGTGAAGGATGCAATCGGTGTTTCATCATAGCTGAATAATACATGTAATATACAATATGTATATGCACATGTTACATGATATGTAAATTAATTTACATGTATAATCTCTAATTAGTTTACGTTATTATAGGAATAATTCATTCATATCGCATGTATTGTCAAGAACGAGGGTTTATTGAATTCGAAGTCAATTCTCTCAAGATTCGAAAAAGAAAAAGATTTGCTCTAATAGTTTTCTTTTATGGTACTTTAATTTTCAATATACAATACCCTTACAACTAAACGTTATATTAAAATTTTTTAGTAAAATTTAATTGAAGTTACGTAATTTAAAAATAGAATTTTCGTCAGCATCGATAAATTTTAATTTAAATTTCTCAATTCAAGATTTTTAATTTAAACATGCAATTACCTTAATAAGTGATCTTTCTCTTGGAGTTGTCTTATTTATAATTTGTGCGTAATAAAAACGTGCTTTATACACATGCTTTATACATACATACATTATATAATGTATAATAATATTTCATATATTATACATGTAATTTTATTTGCAAGTAATACTGTGAAAATGCTTATCATATACAATTAAGTCAACAAGGCTGCGTTATTTCCCCCTTGTACTGCTCGCCTTGAGCAATATATATTTTTTCTTGCTTTGAGATGAAGTCGAGCTTTACCGGCCGTGGTTTTTACGGCGAACATTAATTAAATTAACGGGATCATTAATTGTGGCCTCTCAGGTTGCTCGAAGATCTCGTATCTCCGTAAATTCGTGCGAACTGCCCAAAGGACGACTTTGCGGCAAACTCCTCATCGTTATGAAGTGGCTGGATGCAAGAAGTACATCTTACAGTTATACTCACAGTTATACGTAAAACACTACTAGAGGAAAGTCCCCTGTTATGAGATGAGCTTTTAGCTAAATGCAAAAGAGTTTTGTTAAATTAACAGGCATCAGCTATTGGTTTCATCGTGAATTTATTGCCCTCGGACTGAAATCTGTTTAGTGGAAAATTCATTGTTAGATCGTGTAATCGTTGTGAATAAAGATTTGTAATTAAATTTCGATGTTGAAAACCTGCTGTCTCATATTAGAAACTTATCTCATAATAGAGGACTTTTCTCTGTACCTTCATTATCATATTATAATTATAACATTAGAAGCCAATCTTTTCAAAGTATAAGCTTTTATGTATGACGCAACGCATATAGCAGACAAGACTTGCTAATTCCTATATTTAAAAGAAGTATAACAAGAATGGTTTCACAGACGGTGAAATTAGATTACACGAGACTAATATTCAATAAATGTCGCGGCGATGGTTTAACTGGCGACGCTACAAAATAATATCGCGCTTTTACGAGTCGCGTCACGGACATGGTTCTGCAAATTCCGAAGAAATCCGTAAAGTTCCTAAGACCTCGTCCTCTTACCTCTCTCCGTCGCGATAGTGTTCTCCTTATCCGTAATAACATTGAAATTCAATCCCACGTTGCTCCCGATAAAAGTAAACTTCGCCGATGAAGTTCCCCGATCATCGGTCTTTATCCCTGTTCCCATTTTCCTTTAATCTGCGATACCGAGATCGAGCAAGATGGTGGATTCCGCCGATCGATATCGTTCGTTATCGTCTTTCTGTATTTTTCAGGGGGATCAGCCGGGTTATTCAACCTTTACTACGAGGGCACTGATAATTAAAAACTGGGGGGATCAAATAAACATTATTAGTTTCCGTAACATAGGAGACAGTATTTAATAATCCGCGTCAAGCATTTATTCTGGCGATATCAAGCGAGAGGAGAAAGAAATTATTATGTAATTTTTTTAATAACAAGATGAAGCATTCACAATTTTGATAATACGGATAATAATTTTCGGGCTTAGGGAACAAGTATGTGACAAAGCAATAATAATCATCAGTAATTAATTTAATTAGTAACAGGTATTATCCATTGCGCGCCTCCACTTGTTAGGTGCTATTCGTGTTGCAGCACAGGTTTCTCGCATAAATCAGGCTTACTGTATACTCGCGTATCTCCGTTTTTGGATTATAAATACACACACACACACATACTCTCTCTCTTTCTCTCTCTCCTTCCTCTTTCTCTTTTTAAAAAATTAATCCATCGAAACTTGCACTTCTTTTCTCATCAACCTTACTCATCTCCTTCCACGACACTCTTGTCATCGCCGATGACATAACACCGAGGATCCTCGAGATTGTGGAAGGGATAAGTTAAAAGAAAAAAAAATGGCGGAGACTACCCTCGTTCTCTTATTGCATTCGGCGGCTCAATTAGCAGAATTGAGAACTTGTCGATTGGCGAAGAATGTAACGAGTCCAATATCGAAGCGCCAACCCCTGCAGACGTGGAAAATCCTTCCTCCCGTCTCTCTTTCTCTGACGTGTCAATAAGCTTCTATGCCATTTCTGTCGCGCAAGGTGCTCTCGAGGAAACGTCACAGGCTCATCGTCGATGTCCAAAGAAACGCAATACTGCTCTTCATTTAATTGACATCGATGGTGAGCTATAATAATGCGTTAAATTAACTATTGCATTAACGCCAAGGCAAATACAAGTTATTGATAAAAATATTGCACAATTTTTAGTTATGTATTCCTTTACCAAAGAATTTTGACATTTATGTGGGAATAAATTTGTTATATTATTGTCTCATCTGTTTCTATTAGAGATAATCGTTGGATTGTTTTGCAAGTAAATCACAAATTAAAATAAAATAGTATAAAAGTAACGCTTCAAGTTGATTATAACGGAACATTTTTACACTTATGGTTTAATTTGTGGAAGATAAAAAATTTTTTTATTTAACTGCAGCTGAACTTTTTGTTAACTTTCAAAAATAGATATCTCGATACTGGAATACTTACTACCGTCTCCAATTTGAGATTAGGTCAAAATTAAGATAAAACAAACTGATTCTCAAGAATAATCGAAAACGAAAACATCTTTTCAGATTAAACAACAATAATAGAAACTGATTTTCTTAAAGTGCATCAAAATTCTTTCGTTTTAGTTGTTTAGTTAATTACTCGCGATTGTACGCCCGTTTTGTGATAATAATAATTTGGTAATCCGAATTGAGTTTGAAATCAAAATCTGAAATTACAAACGTCGGATTATAGGGGTTCTGTATCGATATCCCATTGTTCGCATTAGCATTTAAAATATCAAGCTGTACGTATGCTACCCATACGCTGCAGTCGGCACTTCATACGAAAACGTGAGCCGTGTATTAAATTCAATATTAGCATACTATCGATAGGATTCATATTGCTATTTAAAATTGAAATAATATATCACATTTGATATACAGAAGTTTATATAAATAAAGTTGTTATTATATAAGTCTCGCTCCAGGAAAATCTTATATTGGTTGCATCACTTGAAATGTTTCTATCACATCGAAATTGTGTTGTTTGGTTGTTTTGTCGTCATCAATGTGCAATATTATCTTCAATTTTTGCTAAATTATAGCTTCAACTGAAATCGCGTATTTTACATCCCGTTAGTAAATTCTCTCAATTCACAAGAATGCATTTACCAATATTTCATATACATATATTCCACTTCTCTCATCCTGCTTCGCTAAATATTTTATTACAATATCAATTTGCCTCCCTTATGAAAAATCATACGTTGACGGTCCGAAATAACCATCAAATTGAGTGTAAACCTTCATGAAACACTCGATTATGAAGGTTTACACTCAATTTGATGGTTATTTCGGACCGTCAACGTAAGATTATTGAGTGTATTTTTCATAAGGGCTGCTTAGTCTTGCCAAGTTTAATACGTGAAAATCAAAGGGGATCGTGGTCAAATGAGGAAACAGCGTCGCTGTAAATTATCTCGCATAATCGACGAAGAGTACCCTCGTGAGCTGAGCGAAATGGCGTTCGCATTACAGATTAGCGAAATTGATATTAATTAGGACGATGAGTTGCGTAGAAGGGTGCCTTACGCTACAGGAAGGGGAGGGGAAGCTTCAAGTCGGAGGCACTATCGTGTGGTTTAACTACCCACTTACGTGTTGCTGGAAACTTTGGATCCCGCGGGCGCGCACTGTGCGGATTTTCCACTGCCGTCTCCCTCGCCACCCCCTCCACAGCATCTAGCACGAGTATCGTTAAAGGGTGCAACCTGGTGTTTCGAGGGCCGGAAGAAAGAGGATCCTTAAGCAGGGAGGAAATTGTCTTTCCTCCTCGAGGGCGGAAATTTTCTTGCCGCGCGCGTCGAGTTTCTTGCGTGAACGAGGCGAGGGAAGGCGGATCCTGCATCGTCGGATGCGTCGCCGGATGCGTCGGGGTTTGCGTCATGGATTAACCTCAGGTTAATAATTAAAAAGGCAGAGTTTGCGACGAGTGGCGGCGGTTGGTAGGAAAAGTATTATTTTTAATCTCCAGTTCTATTCTTTTCTCACGCATTGCCGTGCGTTATTTATCACGTCACGTTGTTTTCTATGCATCCCCGAAAATGAAAGCAGTTCTATTTTCTCACGAGCTCAATGTTGGATAAATATATACACACTTGTGTAAAATTTAATTTTATCCCGCAAACAAAAATAAAAAGTGCGCTGATTTCCGCGAAGATTCGAAATAGCCTCTTACTAGATTGTTACAAAGTGTTGTGTCATTCGTCGGAGGCCGATTGGCCCGACAGTGCAGAATTTCCTTTCGCCCTGGCGAGTTATTCATTTTTCAAGCGGCAATACACCATCTTTCTCCTTGACGAGTGAATCGTCTTGAAGACGAAGCCGGAGAGAGTGTGCTTTCTAAAAAGCTGCCGCTTTTCCGCTCCTTTCGGCCGCTTGACGAAGACAAACCTTCCTCGACGGCGCGTTTCGGCTGCCTACGAATAGCGAAGGAATATCCACTCACGTAGAAGAAAAGAGGAGAATACAAAACACACCTTTTTTCGGTAAAGCAATATGACTCTTTTAGGAAGAAAGCTTAACATTTTCCTTATTCAATAATCGTGCGCGTGTTGTAACTTGAGCCAAGTTGTTGTATCAACTCAAATGGTTCGAAATGGTTCGTGGGGTGAAGCACAACAACGAAATCGATCGCAAGGCTATTACAAGTTATTATTACAGTTGATAAGTTTTGCACATATTGGTTACTATTTTTCAATCAATCGTTTTTCGCGAAAATTTTACATTTATTCGGATAAATAATTTCGTATTTGTGTGTACGCATTTGTTCTGGATACATACCCACTAACTTACAATAGTAAATATTCGCTGCAAAACGTAAATGGTATATTAAATTAAACTGAAATACAAGTATCCCATTACGAAATATATTGTAGCAGCATACTGTAAAAATTGCAAAGTACGTTCTTTTCCATCGTGAAATATACCGAAGTTAGTATAATACATTATACACGTGAAATAAAATATAAATGTACCTACGAAGTTCCGCGTATCTTGCGTGGAAAATTAAAAACGAGCGAAAGCTTAAAAAGTGGTTGAAATAAGAACAATCCATCAATTTATAAGCTGCAATTTTTTAATTAAATTTGTTATAAGTCTCTACCGATCTAACTGATTTCTAGTCAGTTGATTATTCTTTTATATATGTACATACATAACAGACAGATTTTAGCATGATTTATATTTTTATTTTAGCCTAATTTTATTTGATCAATACATTTCCCTTTCTAAAAAGGAGATGTTACTAGCGCGAATGTCGTTAATATCGAACAGTTGAGGCCTCTTTTCCGCGATACCGATTGATCTTCTCGAAGCGCGGTCTGCTTCACTTCTCTTTTACATTCATAGTAAATGAAGATTTGCAATTTAGAAATATACATTTGTATACACCAACTATTGTGGTAAAATCTCTAATCTTGGTAATTAGAATTTAAGTAAAGTAACAGCGATTTTTGTTTCCAAACATTTTCTCGATTGAACAGAATTAATCGTTAATTTAATCAATACCAATAAGTCCGCGGAATAATACGCAAAACGTAGCAACAGTCACGGAACAAAGTAATGTACAATAAAATATTAAGTACGGAATTTTCCATTGCGTAGGCAGGCCAACGAATTCTCAACGTTTTTTTGTTGTTTTTCTCTCGGCGCGGTATCGTACGACGTTACGCGGGCCGTTGTTTACTTGAAGGTCGCCGCGCTACCAGTCGCTCGCCGAACGTCGAGCCGGCAAGCAGTGTCGAGAGTCGGTCCGTGCGTCGTATTACTTTTACGTTATCAGTTTCCAAGACTCGATCGCGATAAATGTAGGGATAAAACGCTATTGATTTGTACACCTTTATTAGTAACAAGCAACGCTCCTCGATTAATTATTCAATTTTTACAACTTGTAATGAGAAACAAATTGCATGTTGAGGCGACGGCTCTTTATCAACGTATACATAGACATTTCACGAGACTAACTCACCTAAAACTTTGTATTTTGTCGGTACTTTGTCGCGGTTACATCTCGTTTACGCACCGCGCTTTTAATTATCTATCGATTTCGTGTAATCTGTTCCATTTTCGGGAAAAGAGAGAAATTTGTACGACTTCGGCGTTCGCGCTGCAAATCGCTCTGTCGTTCTTCGCAACTCAAACGGGCAGTAAGTAAAGAAAGTCGCTTATCGCACATTGTTACATTATGTAAATGTAATCGAAAATTATCTCGATTAACTGTTACAATTAATAACAACTATTTATCGCTGGAAATTTTGCTCACATAATTTATTTCGAGGATTGAATGGCAAAGATTGTAAAATATCGTTTCGTTGCGGACTAATAACTAATTCTTTATCGCAGATTATGCTTTCGATGCTCGCGTTGCGTTTTATATCGCCAATTCAAAAGTGTATTTATCCATTATCCTATTCTTCTGAATTAAAAATGCAAGTTGTTAGATTGAGTAATTTGTATCGTAGAAAGTCACGCGATATTTGTCAATAATATTTAGTGCGTTTCGCGGTATTTCACATCGCGTACGGGAGTGTCCGAAATGTCGCGCGATCGATGATTTTTGCGAGTGAGTGTTGTGTGAGTGCGACAAAGAAATCTGAGAGGAGAAGGAGGCCCAGGAGGCATCGGGCAACAGCGGAGAAATCGGTGAGGTAAATGTCTTACATTTTTATGTTATCTGTTACTTGTGCGAAATAAAGCATCTGCTCTGTGTTTTTATTTGATTTATTCAAATGATTCGAATAAGCGTTAGAGACAAAACCATACGTATAAAATTTTATGAGTTTATATTTAAAAGAAAGACTTTTTCAGTATTCTACGTAATTTTTTAAATAAATACCTATTTTTTAAATATAAAATATGAAATATATTTAGTACAATAATTTCGATTTTACACAATTATTCTATAATAATCATATACATATTTGTATTTTTACAGTTTAACATATATAATAGACGATGTACAACTCTGCTGTTGCGAATCGTATCAGTGAGTGATAAATTACTTATTATTTTAAATTAACGTTGCGCATACAATTAATTCTTTGCGTGCATAGAAATTCTTAAAAACATATGCTCAACTGCAAACTGCACGCGCGAAGCGCGCGTTTTGACAACTCTAGTAATATAAAAATTGCAGCGACACTCTCTCGTTGCTACGCGACGCTACAATGTTATTTCTAATTTTCAAGTATCGCTAGGCTGTTATTTGTGCAAGAGACGCGTGCGATATTTCGTGATTACGTTCGACTAAATTAGATCCGTGAATTTCGTCACGTGACTCCGTTAGGCGCGGCGAAGCGGACGTGAGCGTGACGGAACGCATCTCTCGTCGAAAATATTTACGACGCGAAATGGCCGAGCTGTGTAGCGCGTTAATTAGGGCTGCCACGGAGCTCCCAAGGGATCGGAAAGCGAAGATAATTACGGACGTGTCGGCGAGACTGTCGGTCCCTGACGAAGGAACTGACGTTCGAAACGAATGGATTGCATCGACCGGCACGTCAGTGCGACGGCGTCGTCGTGCCGGTCTCTCAAAAACGCGGGGCTGCATCCAGTGACGAATTATCCGCTAAAATTAGCGAGTAAACTAAGTAGCGGCAAATGAGGTGAAATTATTTCAACGAAAATTATCGAACCAAGTTTCAACGTTGTCATTTTAATGGCACGGCATATCCCTATCTAAACGCTTCTTTTTTAATTGTATCGCAATTATTTTGTATTTTATTAATAAATATTTAGAGTTCGCGTTTTTTTTGCCATATCAAAGAATCTCACATAAAATTTGCTAGAATAAATAGGATTTTTTATTTTAGAAGTTTTTAGACTTCTCTCATCTAATTGAATTATCAAAAAATCATGTTATGTACATTTACATACACATATATATGTACACCTTCTTTCAAGCGGGGAAAACGGCAAATTATTAATTTCTCCGACACTTTTACTCGAACAAAACCGCAGCAGCGCGGTCATGATATTAAATAATTCTTAGACCGAAACTCGGTTGCAGAACGAAAGTCAGATAAATGTAACAAGCATCCTGCCACTCTCGTTGTGACCGGTCGCAATCAATATCGAAGAAGCCCGTCTCGCTCGGTTTAAATTAAATGTCAACAACCCCCCGCCGATTTCCAACTTTGTTCGATCGGCAAGTCGTCGCGTGCGTTTATTCTTCGTCGGGGGTGAGTACAACTTGGTCTATCTCGACTATGCGCGCGAAACTCATTCTCCCCTCTGTTCATTAATTAAAAATTTCCCGTCGTCTTCCCCTCGCGCAACGGTGACATCGATGAACGAAGCGACAGTCTCTTGGATTTCCAGTTTATCGAGAAAGTGGAATAAATTTTTTAATGTCCGGGAAAATTGGGACGCGAACTCTGCACTAAAACGCGGATCATTCAATATAAATTGGCTCGAAAATTACACAGGTCTTTTACGTAGTGTACATGTCAATTGTAGCTGTATCAATACTTCACGCGGCTCGTGGTATCTTCTTAGAACCACTTTTGAGAATAATTCTACCCGCATAAAGAACCTGAAAAAAAAACACTTGTACTCCCGCCAAACCTTTTATTTATTCCCTATCGCCGTGTTGCCACTTTGAAGGAAAATTTGAGGCCAAAAATACATCTCCACCACCGTGCTCCGCCTTCTCGAGGCCACTTCCGTCGATCCCTGCGGGAATACGTGGCTTTGAAGAAATTACTTTGATCCGCGGCAAGAACTTTTATGCGCAGAGCCTCTCACTTACACTCCTCTATCTTCTCTATCTCATGATAGAGAGAATGCGAAGGGAGCGAAGGGATTGCACCGACAATTTCACACCAGTGGTACGAGAGGGTGGTGGCGCGATCCGATGGGATACCACCTGGGAATTGAAGCGCTGACTCCCATCACTTCCGGCCGAGTCGGATGTCGTTAATCATTCACTGAACACTACGATTTTCATTGTATAATCAAATTGAGAGGCGGCCCAACAAACAACGAACTCGTACAAAATCCATCGGTAAAAGAGTCATATTTTTTAATTTTAATTCATAGCCAGTACGAGACTAGGGATGCGATAAATTAATCTTTATTGATAGTATAATAATTTAATCTTCAAAACGATTCTTTATAATTGTATTCTGGGTAATAATATAAACCTTAGAACTGGTTTCAACTGTTGTTAGATCTTTTTCAATTAAAAGATGGCCCGCGAATTAAAGCTATTGAAGTTATTTATTAACGGAGACCAATCAAGAATTTGTAGAACTCGTTCATTTATTTCGAGTAACATTTTGTCCAAGTCTTAGAAATTGATTAGATTTGATACAGTAACAATTCGTACGATAGAGACACAATTACAAATTATCTCATAGTAATCTCATCTCACAGTAACCATCTCATGAGAAATGAATAAACTTTGTGCGCATAAAAAATAATGTTTTCAAGTCACATATATTCGTCTAACGACTGTGCAACTTTGCAACAGTCAGAGACCAGCCTCTTTAAAATTCTTGTTGCTTCATCTCGCGGAATGCATGCAACGCGCAACCGTGATGAAAATGTAAGGACGACATTATGTCCTCGGAGATCGCGCTCGCCATCTTGACGTATCAAGAGGGAAATAATCTCATTATCATAAGTGGCCTGGGATTTTCAAAGGTACGTGTTAAATGCATGCGCGCGTGCACGAATCTTGAGTTACTAATCTGCGCGCCGACTGCATTAGCGTTTACAGTTTAACAAGTTCGGATAGAGAAGCATTTCGGAATAGCAATAGTGAAGAGAATTCCTACTACTGAAAAGCTGATTTCCTCCCATTTTCACTTGACAACTCTTGAAACTGTTTTAGATTAATTAAACGTTAAGAGGTCTTTTTAAAAGATCCCAAAGTCGTGTTTCATCTTTCGCGATACAGTTCTATCTATACAGATTTCTAAAACTGCACCCGTACAATACTGCAGTGTATTTCGGAGCCGTTGCAAACTTTGCGCTTCGCTCAGAAATTACATTACGATAATTGCATAATCGCTCGTCGAATCCGCAGTATTTCACGTCCGAAAGAAACCCATGGAAAATTTATCGACAAGCCGCCGTTGAACCCTGCCGCCTTTATTTCCCTGTCGCGAGGAGGCTGCAGCCGTTGGAGATTTATCTCAGTCGACGCGACGCTTCGGGGAGGATTGTTCGCGGTGCTGGGGATGAGACTGCGAGATTTCGCTCCCTCTACCTTTCAACCTTCGCCATTTCCGAGCGGGATCACCGAACACTGATCGCCGATTGTTTCAATCGGCTTTAGCCACCCCCGCGTGCACCTTTCCAATGCATCCCCGCGCCGTGCCATAGTTCGACTGCTGTTTAGCGGAGATACGAGCTCCCGGAGTCTTCTCGGGAAGCGCAAGAAAAGCCGGTCGACCGGATTTCCATACGTAGAAAGAGCCTTCGATACGTTTCCCCCGTAGAGTTTATTGAAATCCACGCTTACGCGTGTAGCGAAACGTTCCTCCGGAAGGGAACCGATTATTCGCTAACTTTGCTCACTGCGCCTTTTCAGAAAACGGCTCTTAGCTTTTCGATATAATTGCGAGGCAGCTATTTACATTATATTTTATATTTTTTGAAAACAGGAAAAGACGGGAATACGTTGTTAATATAATAATTGACTTTTAGCAAGAACAATAGGTAATTATTGTCGTACGACAAAACGTACGTCATTCAAGAATAAAGTATTCGTTAATTCACAATAACATTTGAAACGTTAATATTAATCGGTATCGATGGACGGTGATGATAAATTAATTTCTGACGCTGGCAAAGCGCAATTTTCATACATTATGCTTCTTTCGTCTGCACCTTCGCCACAATTTCTCCATTCCCATGCGCTTTCCTCCATTTCCATCCCACCGCTACGCTCGTTCGTCGGCGTAACAAGAGGATGCGTCGAGCGCGTTTCATATTTATAAAAGAGTTAATATTTATCCGCCCCCGGGTGGATAGCTTTTTGCTTGTCCACCTTCCACTCGGGTTTCCATTTCCACAGCCAGCGACTCCCGAGTTTACCTTGATTTTCGTTCTCGGGTTTGACGCCACGTTTCCCGCCATCAGAAGAACTTGACAGAAAAGACATTGCTCCTTATGTCTCACCTGTAACCACTTTGTGGCCGGTCTTGCGATATTCGTTCGTTGCGCGGCGAAATGCGGTTTGTAAAACGAATATCCCGAACAAAGGGGATCGTACGCAAGCGCTACTTAACGTTAGCAAGAAGAATTGCAATTTCTAACCGAGAGCATTTCGTCTGCTGAATTGCAATCAAGTGGCCACTTAAATTACAAAATCTCTCCACTCGGAATTAACCGAGGGCAAAATTGTTTGCATTTAGATTGGCAAAAAGTTGACGCGGCCTCCAATGAGAGATACATCCCTTCCGGTTATAGCTTGCATTATATTTTCGGCGTTTCGCTCAATTTAGATTTTCAATAGCCGTTCCGCTGGAAATATTCGATCGTCGAGCATCGTCGCATATTTCTCAGTTTATGACAAACGCGTCGCGTCGTCATAACGATCCTGTGCGTGGCGCGCGTACAGTCCGATAATTACGTTATCCCACTGATTGCTTTCCAATAACACGTTTATCCGGCCCGGTGCGTCCTCTGTGGTTATGAAGCGTGTCAGTTTTCGGAGGCGCGCCGCTTTGTCGCCGCTCCGGAACGCATGAATCATTTCGATGACCACACGCATCCCATTGCGCTTCTTGCTCGTCTCGTTAAGCGTCGCAGTTGCAAGTGCAACCGCTAACCGAGTGTTAAATTCGTTCTGCCTCCGAAACCGATGATGACTGGCTGCGCAACTTCGTTATATCTTGATTTCGCGCAAATTTCAGACACAATGATGCAAAAAAAAATAATTCTTTCCGTCGGATAGAAGAAGATGGTAGAAAAGTCACAAATTTTTCAGTTTTATCAAGTTTTATATACAAGCAATTCGTATTTTAAACAATACAGTTCATAAGGCACTGACGTGAAATCACACCCAGATAGCAATGCCTGTCTAAAGGGCGTCATAAAGATATCTTTACGACACTTTTTAGACGTACGTGTCTAAAAGACAACTTGATGCCGTCTTAAAGATGTCTTTCAGATGTGCATACTATCTAGGACAATTCGAAGGAATAAAGGATATAAGAGACAAGACAGGATGTTACGTCCACGAGGAACATTTTAATCACAATTTTTTTCCATTATCATTTGTTTGCTCGACGTATTTACTAAAAGACGCTTTAACAACTATGCAGGAATATTCGCAGTTCCGCTTTTAGACATACCATGAGTTTATATTGTTAAGGGATGAAATAGATAGGAGAGAAGTAAAAAGAGACTGTCGAAAGAGATAGAAAAAGAATCTCACTGAAGTAGTGAATGGGAAGTCCTTTTTGGGCCGCGAAGAGCTATAGTCCTCTAGAGATGTACGTGCAGCTAGACGGATGTTCGGATAAGTACATGTATCTACGAGCGACGAGAAGGAGATGGATCGCTGCCGGGAGAAATGCAGCCTATCACGGAGCGAGAAACGAAAGCATAATGGATAACTATTCCCGCGACGATCTCACGCGATTAAACACAGTCTCTGTTTACGGTCAGAAATTGCAATTCTAAAAAAATCACCAAAATTAAAAGGTAATGTAATAATTTAAGACAAACGCGCGCGATTTATAAATGTATCTAATCTCATAGAAGTTGTTATCTTCAAATATATCGCTAGTGAAATAGAACAACTTTATTCATCAAACAAATCTAAATATGGTATCATTACAGTATCATTAGATACACTCTTTTTATTTTACAAAACGAAGAAAGCACAACTAGTAAACTGATACTTAAAGAAACCGATAGGAAGAAAAGTAAAATCTTTAGTTGATCTATAATTTCTATAATTCTGTCGAAATTTAGAATATAATTCTATTTATAATTTTACGTGCCGTGTAAAACGAGAAATATTCAAAACTTAGAATACAAATCTCGAGGTGTCTCGGATCTTGCATAATAAACATTAATAGTAAACTCCTGAGATCTCTGGCATGAAAATTCTAATACCAAGCCAAGATTAGTTTTTAAATGAGAAATATTTAAAATGTTGCCTAAATTATCTAAAACGTAGACGGGGCACATTGAATAGTAATGAAAACGCGAAAATTATCGTTCATTTATAATCAATTTCACGTAATAACTGCAATGTATCATGTCTGAGTGCGCGAATTTCAGTTAATTGATAAGCAAATTTTTAATATTTGTCATTTAAAATTACGTACCATATAGCCTAAAGTGATTCTTCCCATTATTTTGTGTATAAAAATATTAAGGTCAGATATTTTATGCCACACATTTCATGCGACAAAATTACTTTATTATATTAAATATTCAAATATACGTGACATCTTAAACATTTTCGAACATGTTTCTCGTTAATATCTTTTATAACATTGTCAAGTTGGTTACTCGTTACATTAGAAGAGACTAATGTAATTTGTTCTTAAAAGTTATTTTCTGAAACTAATTTCTGCCAATACGTTGTTCTTCAAAAATATCTGGCAAAGTATTGATCTTTCGTTTATCATACAATTAGTCGAATATATTGTTACATAGAAAGAAGAAGAAGAAGAATCAACTTAGGCTAAAAAATATACATAATTCTAAATAAAATTCATAAGACTCTGATATGAAATCACTGTACAAGGTAATAAAGAATATAAGAGCCAAAATGAATGTTAGTGTCTAAATAATTTTAATTTTTAACTTTATTGCGAAAAATACATATATGTTTACTAATAACCCGAGGCATATCCTCGACATGTCTCAGTGGTTAAATTGGTGAGACGCCCGTCTAGTGAGAGGAAGGTCCAGGTTCAAACCCTGGCTGAGGGAAATTTGTCGCAATAAATTTAAAAATGAAAATCATTTAGACACTAATATCCGTTTTGGCTCTTATATCCTTTATTGCTTTGTACTACATAATTTTAATTACAAAATAATAGATTACGTCGGAAAATATTTTCCCGTGTCACATTTTTCTTTCTTGATTTAGAAAAGAGCTATAACCCAAGTCAATATTAGAATTACTCTGTATGTTAAAATACTCACAACATATAAAGAGCGTGGCATATAAAATTATAAACGGAGTTCTATTCTAAACTGCGATGCAAATTATAGATTGTTTAAAGTTAATAAGCGTAGGAACTGTAACGCATCGTGCTTAATACGGTTCTTATGTTATATTGTAATAAAATATTTGCAGTATCTTTAGAAGATTCTACATTTTCTAGATTTAAAATCGTTGAGAAAAGATTGTAATGTAGCACGTTTTTGAACGTCACGACAGCACGACGGAGGAGGGCGGAGAGGAGAAGCGGGAAGGACATCCTCTCCTCTCGTGTCCTCCGTTTCGAGGAGATACCAAATTGCACCGTTCAGGTAATCATCACCCTATTGTAGCACGAGCTCGGAGATTAGAAGGCGGACAGTTATCACCAGTGAGAAAAGGGATGGGGGCCGCCTGGAAGGACCGAGACGGGGGACAATTAGTGCGAATTGCACGTCTGATACAGTTTTCGCGTTAGTCTGATTGTTTTACCCCGTCGAATTTTCGCCCGCGGCTTTCTCCACTAGTTAAACCGAATTTACGCTAGAAATTTGCACGCGCCGATGGGCCGAATGCGAGGAAAAACTTTGACTAGGAGAACGACAATGATTGTTTTTCGACTACCGATAAAAAAAGAAAAAGGAAGCATAGATTCTCGTGTCGGCTTGAACAGCGCCCGATTCGAGATGCCCGTACAAAAAAAAATCACAATAGCTGCTCTTACAATATTCGTATTGTATTATTTCGGCTTCTGTTAATTTATTATTTTAAAAAATAACAAAGATTTAAATTTATGTCTTGTTATCTTGAATTTTTCCATGATTGTGCGATTAGAAATCGTTTTTATCAAATTTTATACTTTCTGTACATTTGCAATTTCATGATAAAATCTGTATCTTTTTTTATTAATTTTTCCTTAGTGTAACAAGTTAATAACATAAATTTTATGGAAACATTTTGTACGCCTTCTGGTGTGTCTTCTTTGCGAGGTTTTAGACAGTACAATTTTATTTACATGTATTTGCAATCAGTTTGGCAAAAGTATTAAACTTTTAGCAGAAATATTGTTTTCAAATAATTCCTTTTTTAATTTCTGCTTTTGTGAGCTGTAATAGTTGTGCAATAATGGTCTGGTTTTGAGCTGCAATAATTATAACGATTGCTCTACTAAGCTAATTGAAAATTAAGTTAATCTGGTTAGAATCGAAAGATTCCTTTTTTGCAAAATACATTTTAAGTGTTTTACTGCCGTACAGCTTTCAAATTACATTAAATTTATATAAGAACATTTTAACTTATGACATT
>NW_011967147.1:437573-478869 GCF_000949405.1 Vollenhovia emeryi
TTAAGCGGAATAATAATAGTTGAATAATTGAAAGATTTGAAACTTATTTAAATTTATAATTATTACGTGATAAAGTTTCTCAAGTGGCAGGTATTTCTATAAAATTTATTCTATTCGTTGTGCATGACGACGTTGGAAAAACTGTCTGTCGCGCATGCCCTTCGTTGAAAACCCTTAGCTCTTGCATTCATACTTCCTCAAGTTCGTTAGTCTAGGCGAACGTTAATGAGCTGCGAGAATTCGACACTTTTCTTCTCTTCTCCCTTGCTCTTGGGCCAGACGGTCATCGACCTTAGTAAATAATCAAATGCGTTGTCTGTCATTTCTAACGAGTTGTCTTAAATCCATATTAATCCTCGTGCATTTTGAGATATCCTCAAGAATATACATATATTTTTAGTGACACGGCCATTTTCAGGAAATAAACTTGATAAATCTGTTGTAGCAAAAGGTCGATAGAGGACACCGGATATTCACTTATTCTCAGGAACATTTTCATAATTTCTACCTTTATATAATTTAAAATTTAAAATACATAACTTCGAACAGATATTACATTTCTACACAGCATAAATACTTTATTGCGTAAATTTGGTAGAATATCAAACTCCGCCTCGCGATTTTTCAACTTTGTAAGTGTTGCGCGGTGCACTATTTAAATGGGAACCGCGACGCCCGGTGGGCATGGAATCGACGCCTGGCACAAAGGCAAAGGACACTCAAAAGAGTGTCTCGTTTCTAGTTTCGAACTCGAGCCTTCGTAGCTCACATTAGAATCCGTCGCAAAATCGGAGGAGCGCGTCACGCGATATCCTCTCGCGCTATTGTGCCGAGGAGGAGGATATCGGACGAACGAAGGGTAGTCGCGTGCATACGTACGCATCCCCCGTGCTCTCGCGTACACACACGCGACGTAGCAATTCTGCACGCGTTGTAAAATCGCGTTATTGCAGTCGTAAAGTTTCGCGCGGACAGATTGGCGCGGACGGATTACAAGTCCGATGTAACGGCCGTTGATTTGCGTGAACGGCACAATCGTGAGCAATGCACATGTTGCATGGATAAAGGGAAGATTTGTAAAACGTTCAACGAGAATAGCTGGACTCTTCCAGCTGCAACAAGATGACGTTTATGAATGATTATTCGCGCCTCGCCATTAAGCGATAATTGAACGGTTTTCTATTTTACCACTGCATCTCGGTAATATTTTTATTTTGTTCACCATGTATTGAGAAAAATCATAGTTTTGAAAATTATAATCGTTTTTTTTAACACACAGAAAAATTAGTATTATATGTATGTTAAAATTTAAATATAAATGTATATTTAAATGATGTATAATGTTGCGCAGCTCACTCTTTTGTCGACACGCGATCGTTTATCAATTATATGACATAATTATTATTTTCACATTGTATACGCGACTCGCGAGTGTTTATGATAACTTTTGCTCCTATTACGATTGTATTTATTCAACGCATTGATATCTGCGTCAAGCGCGCCCCGACAGGATATAAATCGACGTGGAAATGAATCCGAACACGAAACATTTGCTATTGGAGCGATTATCAATCTGGCTATCGAATTGATTCACAGCACGATAGATCGTTTAAGCGTAATGACAGTAATAAGGTGTGGAACGCTGCTCGGCTGACGATGTAATTTCATTGTAAACTCATCGGCTTTTACGAGCCACTCGTCACTCCCGGTATAAACTCGCCCGAGCAAAATTACATTTTGGCGATGTATTTAATATATTCATACACATATATATTTGCGCGAGAGTTCGTGATGAAGGCTCCAAGTCAATTTTGCGAGAGTTTACGCGGTCGGTCGTACAATATTTGACGCTTAGTTGCAAAATACACCGCAGAACGGGACGAATGGCGTCGTTTTCAAACCCGTTACATCTTGGATTTTTTCATTTTTCGTAAAAGAGCCAAAACAACGCACAGAGTAGAGTCCATAATGGACAGCGCATTGTCCTCTAGAGCATTTAATTCTTTAGCGACGTATGTACGAAATCAATTTTTTTCACGTTCTACTTCTCTATATCTGATACAAAATATTATATCATTTAAACTTTAAAATTAAAACAAAATTCCACACAATCGAACTCATAAGTTAAATGCATTCAGAGGCCATGGTGTTTTAATAACGCATGCAAATTTAAATATCTTAAGTCAATACAATGAAAATATATATTGAAGTAAGCGATAAAACATAAATATATTAGCAATAATAATTAGTTATTAAACTGTATAAAATGTATAGAAACCAAATATTTTAATCTTTCTTGAGATCATCTTCAATTATGTTTAGATAGTTATAGATTTTAAGTATTACTTGTTTAATAATAATTTTAATATTATTAAATTGCGAAAATTATTATACAAGTTACAAACTGCTCCCCTCATTTCTCCAATTTAAAGAATTGTAAAATAAATTGCCATATTTTATTAACGTTAGATTATTGTGCTGAACTCACAAATTCTTATACATATTGTCAATTTACTAAGAATCTGAAAAACTTGTAATTTTCAAAGTTTATATTATTTAATGAGTAGCAACATATCGTTTTAACCAACGTAATTTATTATAGTTGCATGGAAGAATCTTATTGTGAGTTAACCACGGAGAAGGGTTCTACAACGATTAACTCAGATCGCGATTTACATTAGTGTGTTACAGAAAATTCTTCTGCAATATTAACCATCGACCCGTAACACATAATAATTGAAGCGTAACTTTATCCGTCTACCGAGAAAAAGTTCACTAAAGGTTAATAGATATGACCCGTAAATTATGAAGGCAATTAATTATGCTTAACTACATTTTTATTTTATAAAGAAAAAGTTCTGATAATTATGCGATATGATACTTTCAGACTGAAAATATTTTTCAATAGCAAGGAATAATTTTCGAAATTTTAAATACCTTTAAGAAATCACTAAAATATAGAGGGGAAAGTCCTCTATTATGAGATAGGTGTGTCTAATATAAG
The DNA here is from genome assembly GCF_000949405.1 of Vollenhovia emeryi. NCBI lineage: Eukaryota > Metazoa > Arthropoda > Insecta > Hymenoptera > Formicidae > Vollenhovia > Vollenhovia emeryi. Next base: position 440,578 of record NW_011967147.1, read on the forward strand.
ACAGCAGGTTTTCAACACTCAAATTCAATCATAAATCTTCTTTCGCAACAATTACACAATTTAACAAAGAATTTTCCACTAAACAGATTTCGCTCCAAGGGCAATAAATTCATGGTGGAATCAACTGCCTAATAATGCCTATTAATTTAACAGAAACCCCGCTATACCATATTAGGATCCTATCTCATACTATGAGACTATTCTCTATTAATATTCTATCCTTAATATGGCATTCTGTTTATAAGAAAATTACGAATTTAATTTAATTTAATTTAAATTCTATATAATACAAATTCATAAATTTTACCTAAATTTTATTATTTGGAAAATAGATATAAATTTTGTATATAAATTACAAATTCTTGTAATTAAAGTAAATGTTTAATTTAAAAAGCGAATAGTTTTTAGAAAATATTTTGAGTGGACTTATAATTACTTATAATCATTATTCAGTTGTATTATTTTTCTGGTATACGCGTGAATTTTGTAATAAGAATTTTATGATGCATCGTTTCGCCACTGCAAGTAATTCAAATCATTGTAGGGTCTCCTCGCATTTTAGTGTCGCGATAAGTTAATTGATCCGGAAGGAAACTGTACTTTTTCACAAACGGCTCTTCCTTAAAAAGTCTCAGCGTCTTCGTGGAATTTCAACGAGCTCGACTGGTTCGCACGATCACCCTGCGCCTACAAATCAGACCGTGATTCATTGCACCCTTGTTTGCCCTCTTATTTTCTGCAAAGCCTCTCTCGTCGCTTTCCGGCGCGTCGTGACTAATTATGCGATCCACGCGCCGATCCCTCAAATGCGGTTCTTTCGTCCTTTTTCTCATCGTCACTTAGGAATCGATCTTGTCGAAGAACTCTTAATACCTTTATAATAACGGTTGCTATGTATAGAATGATTTTAAAGTTGAGAACGAGAGAATTATCGAGTATTTGTGGTATATTTGAACACTTCATGTGTCACCCTCTCTATAAAAAATGTTTTATTTATATACCTACATTGTACCTGAGGTTAATTTATTTATTACATCTAAAGTTTATTTCTTTTCCTCGGATGATTAATAGTTGCTATAAATTATTTTTAACAACGGAATTAAGATATTTTGCATGATATATTTTGTAAAGTATCAGTAATTTATATAAAATGTTAAATGCCTTATTTTTTAGTGGGTGAATAAAAGGCAAACAATTAATTTTCATTCTAATACTAAACAAACTGTATTTAAGAACAAGAGAGGGGGTAAAGATGGCGAGAAGGAAAGAGGTACGGTGAGAAGGTGAAGTGAAAAAGGGAGTAAAAGGAAGGGTTGGAGAGGAGCGAACAGAAAGAGGAAGAAGTGATGGAAAGAGGAGCTGGAGAAGAGACGGTTGATATGGAGGTGAGAACAAATAGTGGAAAATGGAAGAGAAACGGGAGTGGAAAGAAAGATGAGCTGGCATAAGTCGGCAGTCTGGAGCATAGACTTCTATAGACGGACCCTTTTACGAGGGGTAACTGATAATCGCGGTAAGGGGATCACTCGTCTGACTTCGACTCTTTCCGGTGAGATTCGGTAATATTCGGTTCACATTTCCAATACGTGTGCACACGTATATACGGCGCGTTGCTTGTGTGCGAGCGAGCGCGCGCGCGTGGCCGAACGAATCATCCCCTCCAACTTGGAGTGGGGATGATCCTGGATGGGGATTGGAAATGTCAACCGAATATTACCGAATCTCACCGGAAAGAGTCGATGTCAGATGAGTGCCTCCGCGCCCCGAATATCAGAACCCCTCTTGCCCAGAGTCGTAGCTAACATTCCGTCTATAGAAGTCTATGGTCTGGAGCAAGGAGAGCTGAGGTGGTGGGGAGAGCGGAAGAGCGAGAGTCGATACAGAGAAGGAAGAGGATTGGACAGGAGTATCGAGAGATCGAAGGAAGCGGAGGAGGGGAGTGATGAAGGCGAGTCGAGAGATCGATGGACGGGAGCGAAGGCGATTGGCTGATGAAATCGAGAGATCGAAATGGTAGAAAGAGGAAACAAAAGCAGGGCGCTGGAAAACAGAAGGCAGGAGTGAGTAGAGAGAGCTGAGAGAACGAGAGGTGAGAAGCGGAAGAAGCGGAAGGAACGGAGGAGACGGAGGAGCGATAAAAGCGGAAGAAAAGGAGGTAGGAGAGGAAATAGGGAGAAAGAGGAGGAAGGGGGTACAAGGGAGGAGACGCGGGCGAGGCATGACGCATGCGGAAATAGGCTAGAAACGCGTGCGAGTAACCCTGATAGCACAACAGGTCTCACTTATGTCTCGGTTATGTTGCGGTTATGTTGCAAAGACATTGAAACGTCTTTGCAACATAACTGCAACATAACTGAGACTTATGTGCTATCAGGGTAATGTAATGCATGCATAGGTCATAAAGACAAGTTTTTAGCGGATAGTGCGCTGACAAAACCGTATTTCCTTAGAAGAGAGAGAGAGAGAGAGAGAGAGAGATAAGGAGCAAGGGAGAAAGAGGAGAGGAAGGAGAAGAAGAGAGGAGAGAGAAGAACAGGAGAAAGAAAAGGCGAAGGAGGAAAGAAGAGGAAGTGGAGAAACGGAGAGAAGGAGACGTGGACGGGAGGGGAGAGAGAACGGAGAAGAGGAGGATGGAAGGAAGAAGGAGCGGACAAGGAAGGACGAAGTGGATGGAGGAGCTGAGAGAGGTAGGATGGGACCTGGTGGAACAGATGAGAAGGGCAGTGGGGGAGCTGAGAGGAATAAGGGAGGTGCTGGAAAGGAAGGAGGAGAGAAAGAGAAGGGAAGAGAGATGGAAGATGGAGAGACAGAGGGAGGAAGAAAGGAGAGAGGGGAAGAGGAAAGACGAAACCGGGAGTAAGACGGAGAAAGGAGACGACGAGAGTGGAGAGGAGGAGGAGAGAGGAGGGAAGCAAGAGGTGGAAGAGAGACGGAGGAGACGGAGCGAGGCAGACAGGAGAGCGTTCAACGAAGAGAAGGAGGAGCAGGCAGAGGAGAGAAAGAGAAGGGAAGAGAGATGGAAGATGGAAAAGCAGAGGGAGAAGGAGAAGAGAGAGGGGAAAAGAAAAGGTGCAACGGAGAGCGAGACGGAGAGTGGAGACGACAGGAGTGGAGAGGGGGAGGAGAGAGGAGGGAAGCAAGAGGCGGAGGTGGAGGAGAGACGGAGAAGAGGAAGGGAGGCGGAGAGGAGGGAGAGCAGCGAAGAGAAGGAGGAGCAGGCGGAGGAGAGTGATGAGAAGGGGGGAAGAAGAGATTGGAGAGGCATAGGAAGGGGAGGGGAGAGGAGACAGAGGATAGAGAAGAGACGGGAAGGAGAGGAGAGGAAGGGGGAAGAGAGAGGTGAGAGAAGAAGAGAAGCAAGAGGGGATAGGAGGGAAGGAAATGATAGAAAGAAAGAAGAGAGAAGGAGAGAAAAAGAAGAAGTGGAGAAGAAGAACTGGTGGAGGAAAGTGGAGGAGGAGTCGGAGACGGAAACAAGGAACGAGGGGGGGATATGGGTAGAAGGAGTAGGAGAATGGAGGATATAGAGAGGATTCTGAAAAGGCAGGGAGAAGGAGGGAGGGTGGTGGTGATCTTAGAGATGAGAGAAGAGAAGGACAAGGAGAGGATATAAGACGGGAGGGAATGGATGAGGGCGAAATGGGGGATAAAGGTGGACGAAGACTTGAGTATGGAGGAGAGGAAAGCGAGATGGAAGATGGTAGAGAGGACGAAAGTAGAGAGGGAAAGGGGAAGGGAGGTAAAGGTTGAAAATAGAAGGATGTGGGTGGATGGGTGGGAGAGGAGAAGGAAAAAGGGAGGAGTAGAGGAGAATATAAGGAGTAATTAATTGAAATTGTATTTAAGAACAAATGTGCGCACTCATTTATGCTTGAAATATAATTAAATATATTTTAATTTTAATTTTGTATTTTTAGCTACAGTATACGATATTTTCACTGTGATCACTGTTCTAATTTGTTACAGCTAAACTATTTATAAATATAAATTCCTTTCTATTGTGACTCTAAAAATTTTTTTTATAAATAAATTTCATTGTAGGTTTTTAATTTCGTTACGAGAGAGTAATTGCCCTTCAATATCTGAAAAGCGTCAAAGGGCCGCAACGCGAGATGACTTATGTACATACAAATATCTATTTCATTTCCTTCTTACATTTTCGACGATAAATTATTCCCACTATAATTTGTTACCAATTTTCCTTCAGAGTAACGTGAAAAAACATTTTCACCGGGTATTTCCACTTGATATTTAATTCCATCGAATTTGTGCGCCAACTACGCGCTCCTAATTGGTACATTCATCGCTCCGGCCTGGAGAGAGACATCATCATGGCTGCCGGATGTCGCAGCTATGATGCAGCGTGTCCGTCCTGATATCCAAAACTTGTTATTAGCAATATCATTAACATCAATATTGCTGGAATAATCGATTGTTTGTTCTTTCCATCTCCTCGTTTCCGTACTTCACAAATATAAACGTCATTTTCGATATGTTGATTACGTAAAGCTGCTGCTGTAATCTTTTTAATGCGCTGATGTGTAATCATAAATAATGGTATCGTGTGCACGTATATTCGTTTAACGATTTTTGTGTGAGCTGTGGAACAGCCATTGCTGTTTGGTGCACGTTCTGTATTTTTATTTGGAAAATATTTCAGATGTAACGTTTATACAAATCATACAGTTACCTAAAATCTGTTTATGTTTTATAATACAATATAAATTTATATGGAAGTTATAATTATCACGAGATGTATAGGTATATTTATTTCGGAAAATGTAATTCAATATATTATATATTTCACAAATCAATATAATATATTACTAGTGACACATGTACACCGTTAAAATAAATAAATAAATAAGTTCATAAATAACAAATAAATTAAAATAAATGAATATGCAGATTGCAGATTTTTGGTCTTAAAATACACACTAATGTCTGTAAAAGGAGTAAAACTTATTTTATTTATCAAGATTAAATTATGTAATTCTACCATTTGTAAATTTAATTGATATCTTTTTGAATTGCAAATTTAAAGAAAAAGAAGAGAAACAATTAACAACAATATTTGTTTTATGTTATTTGGAAATAACAGAATTGCTTCATAAAATCAAGATTTTTTTAATGAGAAATGACGCTGCGGGAAACATTAAGTGTATCTAAAGAAAAATAGAAAATGAGGTGAAAACGCAGAATAAAAAAGAAATAGAAAAAAAGAGGGAGGAGAGAAAAGAGAGGTGGGGGGAGAGCGAGCGAACGAGCGAGCGAGAGAGAGAGAGGAAGAAAATTTACAACGGGGACAATTTACAAATTGATGCTAGAATATGTCTCTGCTATTCTGTTCGGCTGCTGAGATAAAAGAAATTAAAAGTAGGCGTTATACCGTTGCGACCGGAGCAATGACATAAAAGAGAGCTTATGGTTTTGCGTAATTATTGCATGTATTATCTATACAATTGCTATATACTTTCCGCTGAATTTGTCGCGGTTAATTTATAGTTAATTAGAGAAAACAAAATTGCGGCGTTTCATCGATGAAAATATTTTCAAGACACATTTTGTAATTACATCTAGGAATATAATTGTGTTCGTGAATTGTGACAGGGCGGCAAATTGCTTTCTGTTAAACTTGCATGTATTATAATATCCACGAATGTAATTTCGTACCTTACATTTAATTATATCAATCTCATTCTCATGGTAACTACGCTCTGCAATTATAACTTTAAATTATAAAATAAAAAGTCAAATTATATATTTCGAGCTTATTATATTTTAATTCACCGAAGTACGAAATAAATGTAATCTATAGATATAACCAAAAATTTAATTTGCAAATGATTAAAATTCAGTATTGTGCCTTACTAATTTATTTGTATAAAGTTTTATTTATGGTCATAAATATTCGCATTAAAGAATATTCAGCGTGTTTCTTATTTATTTAACAACAATTTGGATTTGATTCCTTTTAAATTGGCCGCAGTCGATTCTGTCTCAATAATACAGGCGCGCATTCTGAATATTTTTATGCGTAAGAGTTTCAGAAGATAGTTTCCTGGGATGATACAGAGGATACTTTTGAAGATCGCAAGGCGGGAAGATGAAGGATTTGCAAGAAGAATTACATGGAAACAAGAGAAAGGGAGGAACGTTCTTGGGAAATTTTATAATTTACTTGCAAATTTTTTAACTGTCGGAAACTGTCGGAAACTGTCTTTAAATACTAACTACATATTTGCAACTAAATTTCACGAATATCGCAAGTTTAGTGCAAAAATCAAATCAGTATGAAGAAGAAAAATAAGAACTAGGGGGAAATATGAACGAAAGTCAAAAGTGATAATCAACAGAGAAATATGAATCGTATAATTATATATAAAAATTAAGCTTATACGTGACGAAAGTCCTTTTGCTTTATATGGTATGTGTTTGAAAATTATCTAGGTTAAAATATATAATTTTTTAAATCTCTTGTTTAAACAAGAAAACAGATAATTATAATTTACAAAATTATATTTGGGATTAATTATAATTGGGAATAGCTATTTTATTTATTCGTTATTTTCATATACTTAAGACTGCGGCGGTAAAACCAGATCATGTAGATTCAAAGATGATCGATGTAGTTTGTGTCTACAAGAATCTCGATATTCAGCTCTACGGCAATTTTAGGAAATCAGTACGAAGCGACTAGGGCCTCGGAAGGCACCGACATCGCCTTATTAAAATCAGAGGAAAACCCCGATATCGGGTACAACGTGTATAGGATCGGCTATCGATTCTCAATTACACCTTAATGGCGAAGCGCAGCCGCTGTATCGGTCACGTGTATCGGACCGCTAAGTTCCAGCCGGATCATCTTTCGAGCAGCAAATGGGCTGCTGGAGGCAAATAGCAAAGGACATATTCCGCCGTGTACGGTCACGACGCTAGAGCGATGCTTCGTTCACATTCGGCAAATGTGACATGCGTGCCATTTGACCTGTGTCTTTGACAGATTTATTCGTACTTTCAGTTCTCAGTGAAAATTATTATTATTTCAGCTTTATTAATTACATTTGCTTTCTTCTTTTCACGTTTTATTTACATAAAATTTTATATCTGCACACGCGCTTTATCATGATCATTATTGATATTGACTGTATGAAAGATTTGTAAGCAGCATCACTGATGATGATGATCTCTAGGTGTAATAGCATATCTTCTGCATTTCAACAAATTATTATTATTAAAAATTATAAAGGGGTTAGTAATTGCATAACTATCTAGAAAAAAGTTTAACGAGTTTACATGTGCAATTTATATATATATAAAAAAAAGCAATTTTACATAGAGGGATATGCTTTTCGCTGATTGTAAAAGTTTCTAAAATCGATACCTATCGATACCATCTCTACAACAAATTACGTAACTTTTACAGCAACGTAAGACTTCAGAACTGCTCCTGTCCTGAATTTTAGTTACAATGTGTTGTTTGCTTCCTCTCGAAAAACTTACACTGCTGAGCTTAATTGCCTTTTCCTCTTGAATGAGGTACTCGCTTTATCTCGTAATACACGGTTCATAACCACGCTGCGTCTCCGTCTATGATCTAGCGAGGAGGAAACCGCTACGGATACGTCAGCCATTGCACAGTGCATCGAGCCAGAAGATTGCATTTTCGCACGACCCACATTCCAGCCGCAAAAGTAAGTCGCCCTCCCACCGCATCCCACTCGATTCAGCCTATCTCTCACGCCCACCCTCCGGATTTCCTCACCAAAAGTTTTCCGAGCGGTCGGTGCGGCGAGGAGAATGCATCGTGAAGGATCCGTCGATCCTCGATTCCGCGAGAGGGAAAGAGATCGGCCTTCTTGCACAGCGGGCCCTTATCTCCCTTAATGAACCTCCTCGGTAGTCGCACGACGACGCTCGCGCGAGTAATTCGCGCGACGTCATGTACACGGGACATCGGAACACAACCCGGCACGTTAGCGGGTATATATTAGTGCGATTCAAGTTACGGGGACAGGATGACAGCGCTCGCTCGCTTTCTCAAGATATTCTTGGCATCTGTGACAATTACAACTTCGATTTCCTCTTCCTCTGTCTCTCTCTTTCCTATAGTATATCTTTTTATATATCTTTTTCATATCTTCAAAAATTGATTCTTCTTATCATCACGTTACTCCTTTTAACTTAATTATTACGATTGCATTTATTTCTCGAATGTCGAATCCAGCACTTATTTTCGTCTTTCACAAGAAAATGATGTTGACAAGAGAACAAAATTGCCTGAAATATTCCGGGACAAGTAAGGTTATCGGCTAATGCTCGCATTCCCATGTCGCTATACTTTTTTGTTATGATTCGCGCAGAATATACATGTTTTAGTTGAACACTGTTTCTCGGCAGCAATTTGTCTCGGACAATGCGCTTGCAATCAATAAATGCTATCTAGCTTCGACATTCAGGAAATAAGTACATTAATGAATTAAATTCACAACTTGTATAAATTTGAAACAATACATAGTATTTTTAAATATCTAAATATTGCACTTATAATTCAACTCTTATTAAATTTTTAATTGAATATTTAAAAAATTATTTGTCGCCTCGTAGAAAGTCACTACAAGTCCGACACGTTATCTTCATATTCGGACGTAAGTCCAAATGCGAGTCGGACTCGTATAATGCGATCTGCATAGATTAATGAAATATCGATCTCTCGCGGTATAATGTTCTAAATAAAAGCTAACGCTCAAGCCGAATCGTATAAAGTGGACGTATCTCATTTCACTTAAATTGTAATCTCTTTTAACTTGGAACGATTCTCGAATCACCCGCTTCTTCCTTACGGTCGACCGTGTCTTCTTATGGACATCACAATTGTTGCTCTTATTGTGAAATACTGCCCGCTGTAAATCGGTTTTGAAATCGCGTTAGTGTCCCCGGTTATTCGCTATCCAGCATCTCGCGGGAGCCGTAATTTCTCCCGTTACTTATATACTCGTGCGTTGTAACGGAGCACACAGCCGGCACCTGGCTTCACGACGCCGTGTAATAAAGTCCCATTATTACCTCCGTTATTGTTCTTAACACGATTATGCTCGCTCGAGCGCGCGCTGACTTCGGCTCGCGGTTCCTACGCCCGGGAAGCACGCTCCTGACACACCCCAAAGCCCCACAAAAAAAAGAAAAAAGGGAAAAATAATAAATTGCGACCGGAACCTCGCAACAACTTTCGTTGTATCCGCCATCTAAATCTTCCTCCTACTTTATGATATACTCGTACTTTCCAAATTAGGTCACTGCCGCAACTTGTGACATAGTCGGGAATAACAAATTATGAGCGAAAAACTTAATGAAGCGCTCGTTATTCTCGCTTCGATAAATCTTAATAAAATTGATTAATAGAGCAATCCATATTCAGCTTTAATTATTTTTCTATAAGTCACTTATTAAAATGAAGAAGATAAATATAAGGATATATATATATATACATATATATTATAATATGCATGAATTTATAAAAGAAGATCGACATATAAAATACATAGATTCTAACAGAAATAGAGCAAGCAGTTAGGTCGCGATCGAAGAAAAGATAGGAAAAATATTAGATAAAATCATCTTTGTTAAAAGCATTTTCTAAGTTAAAATTATTTCCTAATTTATAAGTAAACATTTATGAGTCTATTCTTTTTATACTTTGTGTATATCATACACCTATATCATACAATTATAAAAATGTATAATGTGAATTATATAATATAAATAATTTTATCGCTTTCCTAACGTTTTTTACTGGTTGTACACAACCAGGATTGATCAAAATTTGAATCGACAGCTTTATATATTTGTTTTCGAGAGAAATACTACTCACTGATCGTTTCTCAGTCATCCGATATACGCGTTCTCTTTATCGTGGAGGTTTACTAGGAAATCCCGCGGAATCGACGCGATGCGATATAAACTCTCGAACCGGTGCGAGCTCGAAAACGAGAAACTCACACTGCCGCCCCACGGGAAGGAGCGGCGTCCATGCGATGCGATTCCTTTGCCCAGCCATATTTCAATCCTGCGCGTCGGCGAGCGGAAAATTCGGCTCGCGGAAACCAAAGAAATGGCCACGATGATTTGTTACCGTGAGAAATCCCCCTGCCTTTTGTTAGTCGGTAAGCGTCGCAAGTAGATTAAACCTGCCTGTTTTGATACGAAACTTCTCGTTGATTTCTTTCTTTCATTAATTGTTGTTCTGTGATTAAGGCCCGTATTTCCTCATTTCTACTAGAATTAAGGCCAATCATAAAATATAGTACGATGCAATTAACAGATCTTGAAAATACATTTCTTTCCATTATGTCATATTTGCAATCATTCTTTTTAATGTTTTATAAGATCCAAGAATAGTGAAATAATATGATTTTAATACGTGATTTTAATAAGGTAAAAGTAGAATGGGATTATATTGTGATATTTTTCGCGAAAATTTAATCCGACTTTTTATTTATTAAAATCGTACAGGTTTACTTCTATCTTGGATAAAAAGCTGAAAATAACAATATTAATAATTTAATAGTTTAAAACATAAATAATTCTTTTATTAAAAGAAAATAATTATATTCACGTGAACAGCTTAATAATGTTGTAAACAAAGTGATTAATATCAATTATTTAACTATTATTTTAAAAGACTTAAATAATTCCATTTTGACAATAATTACATTTGAATTACTAATTTCGAATTGAAAGTATATGTTTTATATAGAAACACTATATTTTTATTAATTAGTTTTTCAGTATTCTAAAAAATGTTTTTTAGTATATGTTTTATATAGAAACACTATTTTTATTAATTAGTTTTTCAGTATTCTAAAAAACACCCGCCATTAATCGAAAAGAATTTTCTTAACGGCGCTGTGATGAGTTCAAGAAGAAGCACAAAAGTAATATGAAATAATAATTTATTTATCGAGATCAGTATAAAATATTAGAAATAGAATATTCAGCGTACATTAATTTCAGAACATGTTGAAAATTTCATGGCCTTGTGTCCATTTCTACAAATATAAATTAAGATTAATCTCGGTTGTTTAACCTGTTTCTTTTTGAATTAGAGAACAGATAAACCGGGGTTAAAATTAATCTACAGTGGTAGAAATGAACATTAGTGTTTGTTTTTGCAGCGTTACAAACCATCGTGCGTCTTGTTGTCATTTACGTAACGAGAATTGAGCAGGTAGCAAGAGCCGCTTCGTGCGTTGTCGCATTTCCCCATCGAGTGTATTCGCGACAAATACTAGCAGATATAAAACGGTGTGGCATCTGGTGTTAATCATGGTAAGCGACAATTAGTTCGCACAATTAAGCATTCATGAACGAATTCAAGCGACGATTACTTATCTAATCGAATCGTCCACGATATTTTATGCACTTTATTTTGTTTGAAATCAAGACGACAGAGAATGGAAATTATAATTATCGTTTCACTATATTTACGGTCAGTAATCCCCCTCGAATATTCCGTGCTGCGCTGTAAACTTTTCGTGTAAACGTTATTTGCTTGCCATTTCGAGATTCGTATCGCCGGGTCGAATCATTTGAGTAACGAGAAGCTGCGCTCATATCAGTCGCATATCGACAATCCGTACGGAATATTTAATAAATTTTCAAGGAAGCAAGGCTGACTGATGCGTCTTGCTGTTTGCTTTCGTTGAGCAAAACTGCGCTGTATTGTTATTTGTATATGACGAAACCTGAATTGGCAGGTAACAGAGCGAAATATCGCAGTATTATCCATTGATACGCAATTATTTTCTACGCACAATTAACAACTATCGCGCGGCGCGGTTAATTAACTCGCACGATTAACGTTTGTAAATGTGTTATTCATCAAGTATTTCGCACGGTTTATTAGTTTTGCGTGGAAATCGAAACAAAAGCGAATGAGAATTATTAACTGTTACACACGAGCAACGATGACTTTTTTAACTGACGCCTTAATTCAAATGCATTTCGCATTGTGCCTCGAGTTCTTTAAAAGTGTGGAGTAATGTAAAAATCATCGATTCGAATAATTTAAATAATAGGAAAACCCGCGATAAATCTATTATTTATTAATATTTTTCTTAGTTCTTGAAAATCTTCAAATATTTGAGAGTTTGCCTTGTTCTGCGAACGTGTGAGAATTATAACGGACCTCGAATAGAATTTTGTACTTTTTTCGCGTTAGTCTTCCGTCGTACGTACAATAGTGAAACGTGCAATTGTCGAGAATAAACGCACGATCGTAATTAATCGTGTTATCGCAAGTATTGTATTGTGAATATAACAAACGAATCTGAGAGGAGGCGGGAAAGGAGAAGAGGAGTATTCAGAGGGCAATAGCAGAGCAAACATGAAATGAATAAACATGACACATCTCATAGAGACCTACTACACGTATTGCGTTAGAATAGATGTAGAAATTAGTACAAATATTCACTACATATAATTTTAGGGTTTGTATAAATAACAAATTGTTAAACTTTTATACACAGATTATCAAGCGTATCAGATGTCAAGCATTGCTGCGCAATGTGACATAGTGCGCTTATTTTGGACAACTTGATCCGATCAACGTTAAATACTTCTCATTAAAAAATTATTATAACCTCGGCATTTTGATATTAGGATTTTCGTCCGTATAGATATGCACCATGTAGAATTCATCGCTGCAAACATCATGACGTAAACATTAATGATGCACTCGCTTCATGAATTTGTGTGTATGCTTTGCAGATTATTCAGCAGCTGAAAGAAATTTCAATTATTTCACAGCACGAAAGTTTAAATTTAAAATCCAGGGTAAATTGTATCAGTCTATTTAAATAATCCCAACTTAAAAAAGCGCGATATAATTCGCACTTAACGCCGAATTGCAAAAAGTTTTCTCAGACGTCTGAATTACTAAACTGTTTTCTGCGAGAAACACATGACATAAATTCCTTGACTACGTTCTTTTTACTTGTATATGTGCAAAATGTACCGTTAAACAGATGTATTTATGCATCGTATAAAATCTTTTATTTCTGGGCAGTAAATTCTATTTCAATTATTAACATGCCGCGAGAAGGCATTAATATTTTGCAGGAAAATTCAAATGTAGAAAAACCATGACACTTATCGCGCCCCTTTCACGATTCGTGATCAAAGTAATGGAGCTCTCGAACGCCTTACGGAATTTCGGCGCATATAAATTATTCTCTAGACGCAAAACGCCACGGCGACGCCTCATAATGACAAGATTAAATTCATAATGTTCGGCAGCATCATTATTATCCATAGTCCTCCAAGCGGGTTAATAGTGTTGGAAAGTTAACGCTGCGCAAGTTGCGCACTCGACGACGAACATTATTATGCCTCTGCTGCAGTAAGGGCAACGTAAAAAGAGAAGGTCGCGCGGGGTGGAAACGGAAGGGCGAAGCGACGCTCGGGATCGGGAGCAACTGTTTCTCTCCCCTGCGTTTCTCGCCAGCCAGCCGACAACAGAGCCCGGTACCTACCACCACACCGTCGCGTCGCGTCGCGCCGGCTCTCCACACCATCACTAAACTACCGTCACCAACACCGTCGTCGGTTCTACCAAATGCGACGACCATCCGACCCCGCGTTTACCCCTAACGTCGTCGCCGAGGTAATTGCGTGTTTATCCGCTCGGCTTAATTACGTGTCCGCTTGTCCAGCTGCAGGTGGTAAATTCCGTCCGCCATTTTGCGGCGCAAGGCACAACGTCCCGCGGATATTTTTCTTCGACGACGGCAACTTGACGGTGGCGGTGGCTTCGACGGAAACATGTTTGTCGATGAATTATCGACTTTGCTTTGACGAGGAGACATAGAAGAGAGAGAAAGAGAGAGAGAGAGAGAGAGAGAGAGAGAGAGAGAGAGAGAGAGAGAGAGAGAGAGAGAGAGAGAGAGAGAGAGAGAGAGAGAGAGCCCTTGTGCTTGCCAATGCGTTTGGTTTTAATATAAAATGTGTCTTGCTCGATGTCGCAATTAACTATTACTATGAAATTCATGCTAACAAGCATAGAATAATTAACCGTTGTTAATTGTTTGCGCTTATTAGGAATTGAAATAATTCGGGAGATACTTCGAGTAACTTTAATACAATGACGAGAATATAAAAATCTTTGGTTATTACTTTGCAACCATTTTTTACTTGATATTTGCGTCGTTTTTTAGTTGCCTCATATAATAATTAGAACATAAAAACGATCTGTTATGATAAAAACTATTTTTATTTATGTCGAACAAAGAGTGTTCGTAAAAAATATTTCCATAAATTAAAATAAATTTCGCGCAAATATGTTTTAGTATGTACATACCTAATAAAAATATACAATGATAATATTGCAACCGAACATGTAACTGATTTCCGCATGAAGAATGCCTGTATAAATATGAAATAAGTTAATATTTTATAATTTTGTAAAAATACGATTAAACGAAATGTAAAATAAAAGTGCACAATTTTTATCAGTTTAAACGTAATTGTAATTGTGATATTTATCTTTACAATAAATCTGTCGTAATGTACAGCGTTGAAGGGCCCGCAAGACATTGATTGAACACAGACATAATGTGGAAAACGACAGTGGTATACGCAAATAGTGCGACACCAATAAAATTATCGCTACGAAGCCTGCCAGTAATGATAGTGAGAGGAAGAGATGGGAGAAAGCGCATAATGGATGCATGTTTGTGCATATAAGACAATATTTAATCGAAAGTTCATATAATATGTATAACGATCCAAGTTTCACAAAATGTTACTCCTCGATTGACCGAGCGATGTATTTGCATAATGCATCCATTCGCCGTGCAAAAAGCCAAAGGTTCACGCGAAAATCTGTCGTTCTCTCTCCCTCTCTCTCTCTCTCTCTCTCTCTCTCTCTCTCTCTCTCTCTCTCTCTCTGTTTTCTCTGTTTTTTTTACGATAAAGGGAATACACGCGACTGCACTTCGCGACTGCACTCGGCCGATCCGCGCGTAGCGGTGCGCTTTTACGCGCGACACGCAATTAGGGCCGCGATTGAAAGTCGTCCCCGAGGCGCTCGACGCGCGTTTTTCGCGACGGGAAAAAAAAAAGAGCGAATAACGCGGGGTGTACGCGGCGGAAAAAGAGGGGAAAAAGAAAAAAAAATGTGGAGGACGAGGTCGTTCGTGCGCGAGAGAAAATCTCCCGGTGTGGGCTAATCGAGATACAGGGTGATAACAGGTGTAGGACGAGTGCGCCGCGCGGTCCTTTCAGGGACGAGAGAAGACGCTCTCCAAATTCGTTCATACAAGAACCTTTTTCCTCGCAACCTGCCTCCTCCCTCCTCGCAATTCTTCCCGCCATCCTTCCGCTTTCAGCGCTCGCCTTAGAGCGCTCGCCCTAATTTCTCGTTGAATGCCGGGACGCGTGAAAGCGGCTGACCCACCCCGTCTTCTTCTTTTTTTTTTGCCGAGCGACCTGCCTCGCGAGCGAAGCGAGCGGGCACATTCTTGCGCAAATTGACGCGAATTGGCCGGAATCTTTGCACGATACTGCCTGAAGATTGTTCCTCTCAAATGCGCTTTAATTGAACCGTGCGCATACTATTTCTTTTCTCAATAATCAGTTTAAGCGCAATTGAAACAATTGATTTTATAATACTGTATAACATATATGTAATTATACCCAAATATTTTCATTAGTTGCGCGTTTGTCTATTTTCTACATCTTTTAGGACCGGTTTTTCCAACCTCTAAACTGATAGTTAAATTATATGTTTGTCTTTGTACAATTTGAAGGAAAAACAGAGACATATTTATGATTCAACTATTAAGCCAACGGCACACGATACTATCTTTCCTACTGCATTGCTTACGAGAGCCAATCAGGATTTAGCCTTAGGTCACCAGATCTGTAGAGATCAATCAGTGAATTGTCACTGAAAACAGTGAATAGTCACTGAGTTATAAGTATACCACTGCGATTTTCAGTGGTGCCCTTGGGAAAATATACCTTAGAAAATCTTAAAATTTTACTTTAAAAACGTGAGAAATATGAAATGTAATTTTGGACACTTTAAACTTTCATTTAAAGTAAACCTAAAACTTACTTTAAGAATTTAAAAGAAAACTTTGAAAAAAGTATATATAATATAATTTATACTACCACGTGCGATTCTCTTCTTACGAGAAAGTGCTGTGCCGCGCGGCCCTCTAGCGGGAACTTCGACAAGCTTGGTTAACTAAAAATTACTTTAAGTGGCAAAAATTACTCTAAAATTTCTTATAACCAAACTTTTAACTTCTTTAAGTAAACTCTTGGGTTTGAAAGATTACTTTTAAAAACTTCAATTTCATTTAAAGTAAATTTTCCCCAAGGGTGTACTTATAACTGAAAATCAGTGAGTATTCACTGTTTTCAGTGATAACCCACTGATTGATTTTTCGAGAGCAAAACTCTGCGTCCTAATTGGCTCTCGTAAGCAATCCAGTAGGAAAAATTATAGTATCGTGTGCCGTTGGCTTTGGTTAATTTACCAAGAGGCTGAAACCGACCCTTAAAAGATTGAATAACAATGCAGCTAATATTGTATTAGAAACAGCTGCGTACATAATACATACAAGAAGTCTCGGTCTCCAATTAAGTTAAACTGTACCCACGAATCCTTTCCGACCAACGTAATTTACATGTAATTAATTTATGTTTCTCGCGACACATAAAAGTCAAGCTATAAATAGAACAAAGACCCAGGCCAATTAAATACCAAAAATACCAATAAAGTTTTCAACTTATACGTCAAATATATAAAAGATGTCTAGACTTGGAAAAAACGTGCTGTTTGCGTCCGCTCCTGGGAAGGATCGTCTTCAAAAGACTGACGGTCGTTAAGTGTGCGCATCAGGTCTTTCCTGGGTGCGAGCGACAGGTGGAATAACAATTACGTAAGACGAGCTCATTAGGCGGGGGATTTAGCCTCTTTAGGTCGCACTGACGGTCGGACGGACGGACGGACGGGCGGGCGGCAGATCCTTGTAATTGCGGCAATTATGTCCGGCCCGATCGAGACGGCCGGCGCGGCGCGAGAAGTCGATTTTTCGCTAAGCGCACCGATCCGGCCGGTAAATTTCCACCGGACGTGTTCTACCGTCCGTTTGTAATCTTCCAGCCAGAAATTAGTTTCCCGTCGGCCAGCGTTATCGACGTCCCGAAAAGGATTCTCCGGCAGGATCCCGGCCGTCTCGTGCAGCCGCCCTTTCTAATTTCGGGGCTCTTCCAGGATCTCGCGCGCTTCTCGGCTCTTCTTACTCTTTTACTGTCTCGGCTCGCGAGGTAAAGTTACGACCCAGTGGAAATGGCAAACGGCAGTCGCGAATATCATTAAAAGCGTTATTAAGATCCTAAAGATATCGTGCTGTTAAATTAAAGGAATGTCCGCGGAGAAAATGTATACATGACGCCGTTTGTAGCAAAATGATGTGACTATTCTGGAAGGAAATACCATTTAACGAATCACGAACGGAATCTTTACAATCACTTCTTATGCGAAAGATCAGAAATTCACTCTCTAAAAGTCAATTAGTGCATTATAACTGTGAATCAATGAATATTCACTGTTTTCAGTGATAATTCACTGATTGACTTTTAGAGAACACATACGAATTGAATTAATGAAAAATTGATTCACAATCCATAATTATATAAATATTTCATTCTGCAACTGCAATTCCAGCGTTCTACATTTTTCAAATTTTAATAATTTTTCTACTTTATGTTATTTACAACTGTGTACATATTCATATCTCATCCACTCGCCCAGTTATTACATAATTTCACTATTTGTCCAAATCGAATCTTTCTTAAATTAAATAAAAATGAACTGAAATCAAGAGACTCGCAAAAGTATTAAACTTATATAAGATAGACTCGGTTAACGGGCCAATAGGGCCTACTAAAATAATAATGCAATCAAATTCTAAATTGACATAAATAAGATGAATTACAATGAATGAAAAGACAGGCATAAATATATCGGAACAGAAATTAGTCCCTAGATAAAGTATAAGAACCAAACGTTTCAATTTTCTTGGAGATCATCTTCAATGCAGGTATTTAAGTTTTAGCAGGTTGACATGGTGTCGCTTATTTGCTTAGCAGTTCCGTAATATTGCATTTTACGTATCAGGATGCGTGTGCATGATGTAGATCTTGAGAGCATGCAGTATTGGTCATCTGTTTAGAAAGTATGGACCGAGTTCTTAATTGTCTCTTAGTCTAAAGGCTGAATCAAACTATAATTTGTCGACTCGGATTGGAATTGGCGATTGGCGATTGGCGATTGTCCTCTAGCCAATGAGAGTCGATTAATTCGCTGCTTTGCTCTCATTGGCTAGAGGACAATCGTCACTCGCCAATCCCAATCCAATCCGAGTTGGCAATTGCTAGTTTGATTCGGCCTTAAGACGCATCACAGCCCAGACATAAGATTTTCTGGACAATATCGCTGACTTGTGTTTTCCGTAAAGTTTAAAGATCACGAGATAAAGGGTTAATTCGTCGCGGCGCGCCGGCTGGTCGAGAGCCAGCGGTGCGGGGCGTCGTTGTCCTAGTTGCCTCGGTCGGAGCTCGCTTTTGGAATTTCATGTGCAGCGTCGCGCTGCCGAAAAGGCCAGACAGTTATCGGACGATAACTCGTGGAGCATCGCGGGACGGCGGCCCGACGCCCGGCGTCGGGGCGATAATAACCGTAGAAGGCAAGAGGCGCCGTTTAAACGGCGGCACGGCCGGACATAAATCTTGAGAAAAACACGCGTGGCAAAATTGCCACGGGCCGACGCTACGCCCCGGAAAATATGTCACCCTCCACCTCTGTGCCCCCTTCGACCTCTCTTCTCCAGCATCCGGTGCATCCCCTTGCACTCGCACCCTGTCGTCTCAGCCTTGCTCCTTTTGCAGTCTTATGCACTCTTCGAAACTGTCAGGACCGCCGTCATTTACCGCGACTTTCTTGCGAACAGTTGAATTACAGCGAACGACATCATTGCCTTTTATGAGATTTTTTTATGCGCCCATTCTCCTGCGTTCTACCATTTCGGCCGAAGCAACGGTCGAGATCGAGAACGGGAGAAGTGAGCTTTTTATGCTAAGTACGTTGATCGAACGAATTTTGTCGCTCGAATATCTAAAGAATATCTCGTTTTTTTTCACTTCGTAAAAAGCGCGGACTCTATATTCTTTCGAAAAGGGCACTTGTGCATTTGTAGATTTCTTGTTAGGCTTCCTCTACACAATCCTAGTCCTCTGTTTTTCATAAAAGAACAGGACCAAGGTAGAAGATTCTTGCGACACATGCGTTTCAATTGGAAGAATTTCGTTGCACTTTTTAAAATGTGAAATTTGCTGGCTTTTCGAAATTTTATTTCTTTGCACTTTTATTAAAACTCACGTATTTTTCCCTCTGAAAGAAGTTAATAGAAATGTACATTGCGTGTGTTCTACATCTATTCTTAAAATAACATACAATTTCAATATCTACAATTTTTTATTCTTTTAAAATTTTTTATTTGTGGATTTATACATTCCTACTGAATAATGTTTCTTAATTGAGAATCCCCCCCCTCTCTCTCTCTCTCTCTCTCGCTTGAATAATATGATAAAGGATGAAGCGATTTAAAATTTCAGCAGTCCGTTGCAGCGCTTTGTGTGCGTTTTTGGAACAATCGTTCCTATTTTACGCCTGAAGGGCCTTCACATGTAAGCCAACTCGCTATTTCTTTTTTGGTATATTTTACGTATGACCGTGGAAGATAAAATCGTCAGAGAATTCTCCAACATCTCACATCATGGTCATGTTCGGCCAGCTGTACTCACGTTTATCAGTGATACAAAATTCCCAATGACGTCTACATTTCGATTAAGATAGTACAGATTTTGCGAATAAGAAAGTTCTACTTGTGTTAATCGTTACCTCTTTCCCCCCCAGGACTATTTATAACTTCATTTTAGCGGCATTTTATTAAAGATATCACGTGCAAGTCGTCGTCTAAATGTCTAAAGAAGGAAGAACCGGAAAACGCGCGCGCTGTATACCTGACCCTGAAAAGCGGAAGTGGAGTTACGAAGGACTATCATTTCGTTGATGTAAACTGTGCATCCAACTTGGAATTCCCATCGTAATATCGATCACTCGTAAAATAATCCGATAAGAAAGTTTGTTGGCATTCGGTGGGCAATTTAAAATTCGAAAACTCGATAAATCGTCGTCCTATTCCCTCGTCTCCAATCTCTCTCTTTCTCTCGACGCAGTCTCACGGCCGATGCATGCCGACTCGGCATATGGAGGAGAGGAGTACTGCAATGCAGTCGCCCGCCGAGCCGTGAGCATGTATTCAGGTATAGCCAGACACGAGAGTCAGACTTTAACAGGGGAACGAGCACGGCACAAGACGGCCCGCACAATGGCGTAGCGAAATCGAAATTGGAAATAACTGCTCATCAAATCGATTCGTTCTCTTCTTCCGTTTTCCTCTAGTTGCGAAAGAAACTTGTAAAGTATAGTTTTCATACTAATATTAAGACAAAATTAATTTGGCAATTTTATGAGAGGGAGTAGAGTTTAAAATTTTCCAAAAAGCACATGTAAAGCCTGTGCTTTTCCTAATCTAATTCGTGTATTCATCTTTTCATTAAGTATCTTATTATTGCATTTGTATTTGGAGAAAGAGGATTTACTAAAACAGCAAAAATTTAGCAAATTAAGCGATTTTATGGACAACAAATAGATGTGTACAAAAGATTAATTTTACTTGCTGAAATATCTCTGTGAGATGTACAAATTATTTTGCTCCAATCATAAATTTATTCAATTTCCTCTTCTCTGTTCTCCAATTTTGTCTCCTATTCTCACACTGATATTCTGTCGATAATAATTTTATTGTAATAGTGAATTAACTTTTCGATAAAGAAATTTATTCGCCAAATTTTTTCTACTTTGTCGGCGAAACGGGTGTTGCTGTAATATTAAACAGTTATTACCATAATGAAATTTGTACTTTTACAAATGTACTTTTACATATATAATAGCAGCAATGATTTTTTACGATAAATTATTTGTACAATCTCCAATTCTCGGGGGAATTTTATGTAACACTTCCGACACGTGTAACTCATCGTGAAAAGGTCAGGCGCGTGTTTGGCTTAAATTTACGCCACTGCGGCTTAGCAAAGTCATATGCTGACTGTTTTCAAAGCCCTTGATCCTATATATAGAGGGACGTACGAAAACCTTGGAAAGTCGGAGAGAGGCATCCTCGAGCAGGCTCGAAACGATTCGCGATGATCCTCGATGCCGCGGCCCGCGGGCTACAACTCCCCCGTGATAAGACATGACTTAAATCTACAATCCCTCGACCCACCCTCCTTACGACCCTCCAGCGACGGCGGCGCGCACGTATGCACTTGGACATGCATGGCGCGGACGCAATCGTGTCCGAAATGCTCGGGAACCACGACAAAAATCTAAAATTAATGTCGCTGCTTTCGGCTGACATAATGACGCCTTCGTCGTACTTCGTTATGCGTTTAACGTACGCGACACATTGGGGAATTTTCAATGTATCTCCTAACTTTGTCGGACGTTCATCGATTTTACTCTACGAAGATTAAACTGTAATGATTTCTTAATTACTTTCGTTGGTCGAAAATGGAAGCTGTTTATTCTTTCATAATCTGAAATTTTCTTTTATAATTCAAAATTAGCGCGTTATTTAATATGCTGTTCTATTTTAATGTTATTAATACATATACCTATATCTATATTTAGTATATTAATAATTATTCGGTCTCATTTCAACATTATTAATACCTTCAACTATCTTTAGGCACTTTTTGTTAATCGTCGTAAATTGTCTCGTATTTGAAAAAGAAATGATTGCCGGAAGAATTATACCAAAGTTACGAATCATAATACGGACAGCGGGTAACTACGTAACGGATTATTACAATTCTATCGGGTCTGCGCCGCAGTGTCGTGCGCGAAAATCCATTGTCGAAAATCGTCATTCACCGCGGACGAGAAGGGCGAGCCGAAATGGGGCGCGAGGGAGCGCATAAACGGCTGGATTCGACGCTGCACATAGGCCGCGGATACGTGCACTATCGGGATCCTGCAGTGCAGCTGCTCGACGACGGGTCGCTTGTGCGCTAACGTAGGTGGCCGACGTAGATAACTCGGGGCGACCGGTAATGCGCCTACACACACACACGGTTAGGGCTAAGGGCCCGCCAATAGAGGCCGACGACAATCGCCCTCTCTGCTCGGCACCCAACGGCTGCCAGATATCGCCGTCGTATAATGTCGCCCACCCCGCACGGGCACGGCACACCGAACACCGAATGGCGGTGGAATGGTAGAATGGCATAACGCAGAAATGAACTTACCAAATGCAAAGCCGCTCGGTTACAATTAATCACGTTGCTTGTAACGCGTCAATCCTGGGGAGCATATGCGCCCGATAATTGGCTATTAACTCCTCTATCTAACTTGGTTATGATATGCCGTTAGGTCTCTCTTTTCGTTCAAATCTATTCCATAAATTAGATACCGCATACACGTACAAACGGGACGCAATGAATTTCCCTTTACCGAGTATAGAATGTTTTATTCTAAATTTTTTTAATGGTCGGTCTATAACATGGTGTAGTCCAATGGCACGCTTCCAATTTTACAATTTGTTAACTTTAAAAAAGAAATAGATGTGGAGAAAGCTTATTTATTTCTCCTTCATTTTATTTCAACAGATTTTTAATCTCCGTAAATTAAAAAGAGATTAAAAATCGGCTATTAAGGATCGCGTGTAAAATAATAACGTTACCAGCTTTTGCCAAGAAGAAACGCGATTGGGTTAAATCATTTTTAACGGGTTGATGCACGAATTATGCATTGGACTGTGTATAGAGTTATATCGCTCGGTTTATACACAATGTGGCGTTCTCGTGACTTTGCACTTGACGTTGTTCGTGTCAATGGCCTGCAACTCGCGATGTACGCATATATCCTCGCGTGATAGTCCAACCTCTCGTTTAGACTCCTAAATAAAAGATTTCCTTATTCTCTCTTGCCAGCCAATTGCATCGTAGGAATGCTTTTACTCTTTTCTTTCCAAATATTGAGATCGAGAATATCACTCGAGAGAGAAGCGCCATATTACCATAATTAAAAGTGTAGTAAAATCAAACTAATAAGAAATTAATACAACAATATAAAAACTTTAACTTATTGTTAATATCAGAATATTATAGAAGTTACTAAAAGTCTTACTTTGTCAAAGGGAAAGAGAAGTAATAAAAATAAAATAGAAAATATACGGCCAGGCTGAATTCTTTGTGTCTAATAATATATTTTGCCTGATTTTATATTTCCGCTCAGCGAAACTACGTCCTGTTACTGTCGATTTTGAAATGCAGTCTCAAACTGAAATTAGAATGGTACAATCGTGCGATTAAATTGATAATCAATTTAATAATACCGATTATATTCGTTAGAACCTAATAGCTTTAGGACGACTACAAAGGATTTATTTGTTTCAAACAATTATTACCCATTTATAATATAATTGATTAAGTAACTTTTCATAGTTAAATTTTAAATTATTATACTATTACACAACATAAAACTCCTTTCAATTTTTAAACAACATATTATGTACTATATACGTAATAATTAATATTGAAAATGAATTTATCAATTCCGATACATAGAATCTATTTTTTGGGATACTGTGAAGTATATTCTATAACGATGCGTGCCCTATATATTGTTTTCTATTTTTCATGTTCAAATAAAAAATAAATACATATGTAAATATCTCGATTTTTGGGGAAAAATTTACTTAACGTTTTTTTTCTAATAAATTTGCTAAAACCGTTTATAAAATTTATTTTAAGGATAAAAGTTTATGTCCTCTCATTAAAAAGCGTTTTAAGTCTATACTCGAAAGTCTCGAAGTATTGCTGCCTCTTTTCCACAATGCTGATTGACTGCCTCCCTTGGTTCACTTCATGCTATGAACTGTCAGTGACGAGACGATTGAATTTTGACATCTATCAAAGAGGTTGTGTATAAAATAAGCTGCTTAAAAAAAACTTTTCACACGCGTGTAAGCGCGCGCTCGCGTTGTTGCAGTAAATTAAAATTTGCAATTAAGTAACACAAGTTTATACATATACATCAACTAAATTGATGCAACATTTAAGGAACGATTTTCGTTTCAAAACTTTCACAAACTTTTCTCAATCAAACAGAGTGAATCGTTACCTTAAAAGCAATATTAATTATCCGCAGAACGATACGCAAAATGTATCTGTAGTAACAATCGCTGAGCAAAGTACATAATTTGAGAGAGAGAAAGAGAATATTAGGTATAGAATTTTTAACATACATTTATTTTCCTATTTCGTAGACGGGCCAACGAATTCTCAACGTCTTTTTGTTGTTTTTCACTCGGCGCGATGACGTACGATGTTTTTGCGTGCCATCGTGTACCTGAAGGTCGCCGCGATCTCACTCGCTCGCCGAACGTCGGGCCGGCAAGCAGTGGCGCGAGTCGCTCCGTGTGTCGTATTATTACTTTTTCGTTATCAATTTCCGAAACGTGATCGCGATCAGTATGGGACGAAAACTCCATCAATTTGTACACCTTTATCAGTAACAAGTAACGTTTATCGATTAATTATTAAATTTCTACAACTTGTAATAAGAATCGAATTCCATGTTGAGGCGACGGCTTTTTAACAACGTACATAGATATTTCACGAGACTAACTTATCTAATAAAATATAAATGTAAATCGTGGTACTAGATCGTGAATACATCTCGCTTACGCATCGCGTTTGGAATTATCTGTCGATTTCGGTGTAATCTGTCTTTCAGTTTCAAGAAACAACCGGGAAGTTTGTTGGC
This sequence comes from Vollenhovia emeryi, assembly GCF_000949405.1. NCBI lineage: Eukaryota > Metazoa > Arthropoda > Insecta > Hymenoptera > Formicidae > Vollenhovia > Vollenhovia emeryi. Next base: position 465,542 of record NW_011967147.1, read on the forward strand.
GTATGGCTTTAGTATTTGCGTTGTTGGCTGTGTTTCGTTCCGTTATATTTCGTAGCTTAAATAGGCAGGAAGTAGAGAAAGTCGCTACGTTACTTCGAAATCAAGAATTATCCTGGTTAATTGCTACAATTAAAAGACTTGATCGTAGTGGGTGTATCGCTCGCACAATTCATTTCGTGTAAGGATTAGATTGTTTAACAATTCGGATTGCAAAATATCGTTTCGTCGCGGATAAGTAACTACTTTACCGCAGATGCTTTGATTCCGATACTCGTATCGTATTTTATATCGTACATATAAAAGTGACTTATTCATTGATACTTTCGAATCGAGAATGTAAAATAGTACGCGAGTTGTCGGTTTGAATAATTTGCGTGTCGGAAAGTCATATTGCGTAGACGAGAAAACAAATTCTCAACGTTCGCCTTTTTTTTATGCCCGCGCGGTATCGTGTGACGTTACGAAGGTGATTGATCACGTGAAGGTCGCCGCGCGATCATTCGCTCGCCGAACCTCGAGCCGGCAGGCAGCGTCGAGAGTCGCTCCGTGCGTCGTATTACTTTTACGTTAACAATTTCCGAAACGCGATCGCGATCAGTATGGGAATAAAACTCTATCAATTTGTACACCTTTATCAGCAACAAGTAACGTTCGTCGATTAATTATTAAATTTCCACAACTTGTAGTGAGAAACGAATTGCGTGTTGAGGCATCGGTTCTTTATCAACGTACATAGGTATTTCACGAGACTAACTTGTTTAATAAAATATGAATGTAAATCGTGATACTTCGTCGTGATTACATTTCGTTTACGCGTCGCGCTTTGAGTTATCTGTCTTTCAGTTTCGAGAAACGATAGAGAAATTTGTTGGTGTACGGCTTTAGTATTTGCGTTGTTTGCTGTGTTTCGTTCTGTTATAATTCGTAGCTCAAACAGGCAGGAAATAGAGAAAATCGCTACGTTATATTTCGAAATTAAGAATTATCTTGGTTAATTGCTACAATTAATAAACTTGATCGTAGTGGATGTATCGCTCGCACAATTCATTTCGCGTAAGGATTAGATTGTTTAACAATTCGGATTGTAAAATATCGTTTCGTCGCGGATTAGTAACTACATCTTTACCGCAGATGCTTTGATTCCGACACTCTCATCGCGTTTTATATCGTACATTTAAAAGTGACTTAGTCATTGCTGCTTTCGAATCGAGAATGCAAAATGACATGCGAGTTGCCGGTTTGAATGGTTTGCGTGACGGAAAGTCATACGGCACACGAATAATTGTGCGTTTCGCGGTATTTCACGTCGCGTACGGGAGTGTCACGCAAAATTTCGCGCGATCGCAGTTAATTATTCTCGCGAGTGATTATTGCGTGAGTGCAACAAGGAAATCTGAGAGGAGGAGGAGGAGGCCCGGAAGGCATCGGGCAACGGCGGAGCAACCACGAGGTAAGTGTTTTATTTTGTACATATTATTTGCTGTTTGCAAAATTAATATCTACTCGCTGTCTATCTTATTTATTCAAATGATTCGAATAACAGTTACGCTAAAAAATATGCATTGAAATCTTATAAGTTTACATTTAAAAGAAAGAAATTTCCTTCGAGTACTTAATAATTATTTTATTAAATATCTATTTAAAGAATATAGTATATAAAATATTTAATGCAATATTTCGATTTTAAATAATTATTCTATAATAATCATATAACATGTGTTTGTATTTTACAGTTCAACGTAGTTTACGACAACTCCGCTGTTGCGCATCGTATCGGTGAGTGGTAAACCTTCTATTTAAAAAATTTATATAATGAATCTGTTATACATAAAAATTGCAGTAGATATACATTATATAGTAGTAAACGAAATATTTATGTATATCGAATACATTGATGTGAAATAAAAATAACAAGAGACGAGAAGCCTGTAAATAAAAATAAATTGTATAAAAATAAAATAGGTTAGAAAAAAATTGACAATATCTTTAATAGTTGATAGAGAGGAAGTGCGTGTGTGAGAGAGTGAGAGGAGAGGCGTGTAGCCCACGTAATGCTTTGTTCTAGTATTTAAAATTTGTCATGGGTCTGTTTTACTATGCAAGCAGTAGGTTGAAGAAAATACCCGGGGCTGTGATCATATTATATTAATAAAACATACTTTCATTACTAGAATGTTTGTTTGGCACACGCTTGAAAATAGCAGCAGTATAGCACGCGTAAGAACGCGCCTAACCACTGTGTAAGCTGCATGCCGCGATAATTTTGCCCGGAGGCCGTATAATTTGCTTTATGCGCAATATCGTCCTGTCATGACTTCGCGCTTGATGGCGTTCACACAGTAATAACCAACGGCGTTGCACCCACGCTACCAGTGCAGTTTACCCGTCGGCTGATCCCCGATTTTCTTCCAATGCTTTCTACATGATGTCATAATTTTAATATGACAATTCAAAAGTGCAATTACAAAAGAATTCAAGAGATACCACTTTACGAGCTGGCCGGCTCTTTAATTCTGAAAACGCAATCCCTGTTTCTATAAAATATACGTAGAATGCATCGGGAAGAGAGAGAGAAAGAGAGCGATAGAGAGAGAGAGAGAGAGAAAGAGAATAATAGAAACAAAGATCAATGTGTATTTGATTAATTTGAAAATATTCCTTGTGGAACAACTTATACTAAAGACTTTTAAGAAAGACAGTTCAAGTTTTCAACATTTTAAACACCTATTTCTAATTAAAGTAAATAATAAATAAAATTGAACGTTTATTGAGTCCAGCTGGAGTTCGTGGGAAAGGATGATTTTATTTAATTTATTTTTATTTATTTACCAGATAGTCGCGATCGTAGTGTAGAGTGAAATATGCGCTTCGCTAAAAGCAGTGGAAGCCCCGAGTTCAAATTTGATTAAAAATTGTTGGTTTTCAATCGCCACCTCTCGAAAGGAAGTTAACCGCGCGGCTATTTAGATTTAGCGAATCCACAGGTCCAAGCTCATTATATTGCGGACATTTACACTTGTTTACACATAACACAAATACACAGGCACGTTTATGCATACGTACACACGCGTTTCTATCGACAATGTATAACGAGTAATTGAGGAAACGTATAGGAGCTAAAAGTAACGCAATCTAAAATGAAAAAGAATTTTAAGGAAATTTAAGTATGTATGTATTTAACAAATTTTAATTAAATTAAATACTGCACAAATTTCAGAAAACAGTTGAATGCACCATAGTTATTTGACCTTATGAAAAATGAGTTATTAATAATAAACATTGATTTAAGTTAAACTGAATGTTACAAGTTGGCACACACGCAGTGTTTAATTTAATTAATGTAGCTTTATGAATTCAATTATCATTAATTGCGAAAGGTTACGCAACAATTAAATTAAATTCGGATTTAATTGTTAAATAGTTTAAATAGTGTGAGACACGAGCGAATTTGTTGTCGAATCCACCCTGCGTGGTCTATACTTATATTATACAGACAGCGATAAAATAAACCGCGAATAAATACTAATCCCGCCAAGTTTCACACAACTGCTTAACCGCAAAACCGTACGCATATAATTCTCAATTTTGCGAATATGCTTGCGGCTTTCCTCGCCCCGCATTCTCGGAAAGTCACAGCCCCCGTGGAATTTACACCCCCGAGCCGCTTACCGATTCCGGAATCGACCGTCGGCGAGACCTCCGTCGCGAAAATAGTGAAAAATGGACGCGGCACAATGGCATCCCCCGTAGAATGAGGACTCTGGCAATTCGGTTTGCATTATGGCGAGCATCAATCGTGCCGACCTCGCGCGAGATGAATGTTTAGCACCGCGCCGGGCATCTTCGTCTTCGAGTTGAACTCTAAACCGAGATGTAAGAAACGGGGTTAGAACGCTGGGAGAAATTTAAATCTCATACGCAGCTAAGACCGGAACGCGATGTATGGGGTCCCGTATCTTCTCGCGTTATGTGTTAATCTCTCGAGATGCATTTTAGTACTTTAACAAGCTAATTGTTTCTCTTGCTTAAAATATTGAACATAACAATTTGTCATTTATTAAGCTATTGTGTCATTCCGTGACATAAAAAAGCTCCAGCTTCTTTAGCCAGATAATTCTTACTTTATACTTATCGCACGCGAGTAAAGTGAAATATTGTACGTCGAATTTAACATTTTACTTGAGAGAAAGAACCAATCGTTTGAACTGCTGTTTATTCCGAGAAGAAATTAAATACAAGAATAACGAGATATTTATAAAAACCCTTCGAAAGAATAATTTCGTCACAACTTAATTTATCCACGTGGTATAAATACTTGCGCTTGACTTTCTTCTTTTTATACAATTAGCCATTTGTACAGTTTATCTTCCGAGAGTTGTACAGTTGTGAAAGCCCACCGAGAGCCACCGCGAAAACAAAACGAAAAATAGTCGAATTTATCAGAGGACTTTCGGCATTTTTCAAACTCGCGCTCACTTAGATCCGCACCGTGCATTTATATCCCCCGTCAACTTTTCGCATTCCATCGAGATCGTCCGCACACATCTCGGTGGCTGCGCCGTAACCGAAAGTAAACTCTCTCGCGCCGAGAAGTGGAGTAGGTCGGGGTATTTTCGGGATGAAGTTACGCAAGGGCCCCGTCAGGCATTCTCGCGCCCGCTCAGCCTGTATATGCATCTCAAGGCCGCGTAAATCTCGGCGGCGCGGCGGAGGCGCAGGGTGCAGGTGTATGCACGTTCGCAGGATATACGGCCGTACACCCTCGCGAATCAATAAGGAAGCGGGCATACGCGGACACGCGAGTTCTCCCGCGTTCTTAAGCGCCTATTTATGTCACGAGTACTCGCGTGCATCCCACATCGGCTTTTCTATTTTCGACGTCTCCCTTGCTCGCGCGCGCGCGCATGCACCCCCGCGAGCGGTCGAATGTCAAGGTCGACACGGGGGTAATTATCCTGTCCGGGTTGGCAGGACGCGCGCGCGATTCACGTTCCGTTCTTATCTGTAAATCGCGCGATGGAACACGTGTCGCCGCGCTTCCGTCGAAGCGCCGTAGATGAGCCCGACGAGGGGGAGTCCATATCTGGACGCGTGATACTTGAACGAAATACAAAGGGGACGATTAAATTGTCTCTCCACGCGATTGTATTCGCGTTAGTACGATGGGCGACAAGATGATTGGCACTTGCTACGTGCAATCAGTCGATAACGTTTGGAGGATCGTCTACAGTAGATGAAGTAAGCCTGGCGTAAGAAGTAAGAGTAGGAGTGAAGAAATGAACCATTTCCATTTCTTATTCCTACTTCAGCTCTGACGTTTACTCTCGGCGAATTAGAGGGCAGTTCGACCGGTGCTGTAAATATTTTTAAAAATGTTGCCTGTACTTTAGCTTTCACATTGATAAGTAACCCCTGGTCTACAATCTTGCTTTAAGTAAGCTGTAAACCTTAAGCCGTAAGAAATGAACCAATCACAGGCATTTATTCCCCTCACGCTCGCCTGTGATTGGTTAATTTCTTACGGCTTAAGGCTTACAGCTTACTTAAAGCAAGATTGTGGACCAGGGCTTAAGGCTATGATTTTCTTACTTCTTACTGCTTACTTCCAATGTAGACGGTCCTTAAGAGTCTATCGCGTTAATGATTATTGATAAACGTAAAGAGTAGAAAGCGCGTCTGGCGCGAAAACTCTCCTTGCCCCGCGTGTCGTTGAAGAAATCCGCATATGAAAGGATAATACGGCGAATCCGAAACGCCCTAATGCAGATTACATGGATATTTATTGCTGTGGAACTCCCTAAGCGCGCGGAGAGTACTTCAGAAAGTTTTATCTTGAGAAACTCTGTAAGGGGATTATAAGTATGTGCGCCCCCGGCCGAGGCAGATTTTTGTCCAATAAGGATGCAGATATATGTATTGGGGATTCATTTTTTATTAGAACCGCGGCGTTGTGTTCTCGTCTCGCCATACATATGTAAGATCTGCTACTTTCAATTGCAATCTCCATATTTCTTGCGTTTTCGTTGCAACATGCAAGAGAGCGCGCAATTGCTTCGTTCTATTTGCTTCGATCTACACTTCATCCGTCATGCGCGCGTCCAAATCGATCGATCTCCGTTTCCCGAGACGATCGAGAACCTTGTTTTACCGTGTTACCGTCTACTGATTTATCTGAGATATTCCCTTTTGCAACCGCATCGCTATTCATTAGCAAAACACTTGCAAGTTTCTGCAAAACTGGATCGTTGATTAAACGTTATCGCTGTGAGCCACGCGCAAGTTCATCATAATACGTGTAAGCTTTATTCACGCGCGCGCACACACCGGCTCTATTTGGAATATTCTATTTTGTATTGCGCATAGGTCAAACACATAAATGCTCGATCGCATGCATTCAGAACTGCAAATCTGCTTATCAAACGGTCGCACCGAGAATTTCCCATCGTGATGCACCGCACTGCAGTGTTGTAAATAATACAATTGAAAGAACGAAGAAAGAAATGCACACGATTACGAGATGTGCTATGCACGAGCGTGCACAAAGATAGGTTGTTCCGTGTGTTGATTCCTCGGACAGTTTATGCCATCACACACAATTCTATACACTTGGAAAATCTGTATTAAATTTAATATACAATGCAGCACATATCCCGGACGGTCCGTTCAAATTTTGATGTTGATTTGACACAAAACTGTGTCGAACACTGTTATGTTGTTATTTCAAAATAAATGCAATCTTTGTAATTGTATGTGAAATTAATATATTTTTATGATAAAATAAACAAACAAAAGCAGTTACTTTTAAATAGACGTTTAAACTTTTGATTAAAATGATACGTAAAAGTGACAATATTTTTGTAATATGTATATGTTTTAACGAGAGAAATGTGTATAGTGTAACGCTTTATTTTTGTTAAATACAGAATATGTTATTTTTACATTTTAAAGATGTTGAGTTTTTTACAATATAGAATGTTCCAAAAACACTGACAGGATTTTAGTGACATTTTAGTGACATTTTTTATAATATATTCTCACAATCATTCTACAATGAAGTTTTTAAATCAGATGAAAACTTGCTAATAATAGAGCTGACTTTTTACGTCCAAACATGGAAAAGGGCACAATAATAACTCGGATATGGCTTCCTTGATGACATTCAGATTGTCGCGTAAATTTGAATAACAAGTTTAATTGTATATTTTGTAAGCAAAAGGCCAGTTTTGGTGACAGAAAATTTATCCCTTCTCTTCATACGATTCTGACTATAAAACGTATAAGACATATCCAGATCACATGAAAATCACAAAGAACGATAAGTGATACTAATTGTCAGACAATACAACGCAATGAAAACAAGTGAGTGCAATCACTCTCATGCTTATATTTAAAATCAATACTTTTTCCTATAAATCATAACAGCGTTAGAACAGTGCCCTAATAACATGAAACGCATTTATTGTCGACAATCAACATTAATAAAATTCTATGTTCCACGTGTATTTTTAGCCAATCATTTCTTAAACTAATAGGTTTATCACATTACTTTCATGTTAAAATTGTCACGTGCAAATTATTACTTTAACATTTTCTGAAACTTCTCCTATAATAATTTTAAGTTTCAAATTAATTAAAAATAAAATTGCAAAAAGAATAAGTTTTACAGAAATGTGGAATCTACACACGAATGTATTAAACATTTAAATTTCACCAGCATTTTTTAAAACAAATACAAATTTTCCAATTGTAAAGAACCGTGCTTTGAAGTTTTCAAATAGTTGGTATTAATATCGAAATAAATATTTTGCGACGATCCTATCTAAAATGTGATTGAACATTTTCAATTTTTAATATTTATTTATCGATGAATTTAACAGTGTTTTTCCGATATCATCATTGTTACAGACTTTTAATAGTCTCTTTAGTCCAGGACTGGAGAGTCTTATTGATCAATTCTTAAATAAGTTCTCTCCAAACCTGTTTTCAAGCGTGTTGGAGATCCGCCATATCTTTAACATTTTTCCCTCGTAGCTTCTGTTTCAAGTAGCCCCAGACGAAATAATCCATCAGGGGTGCGTCTGGAGACTTTGAAATCCGTTCCTCTTTAAAAATGTATTCATTTCATTCCACATAAATTCCAAAGTCGTTTTCGATAAAAGCGTGCGGTGGTGCGGAACCATCTCGAGCCATTCTGCGAAATCGTATCTCTTATTGATATTTATTTTGTTTTGAAGGTCTTGAGTGCTCCCTAAATGTGACGGGCTATACAATTGATGGGTATTATGTATATTTAAGATTAATGAGAAATCGATAGAAAGACATAAAGGTGCTTGTTAATAAATTAAGGAAGACCATTTAATAATTTAATCCGGACATTTTGCAGCTTTATGAGATATCAATAATGCGATACGTCGATTGTGAACGTTGTTCTGTAAAATTAGCTTTGAAAAATTCTTCGCTCGACATTTCGCTGGTAATTGAGAATTTATCCGAAAGCAACCGCGTATAAACGGGGTAAAAATCGACGCGCCAAACGTTTGCTTCTCGTTCACGAAGACCAACACGGGCCCTTTGCAGCGGTGAAAAATGCAGCCGTGTCCCGCCGTTCGAAAAATCGAACGTTCCCCCGTAGGGCATGCCGCGCAATTCGAGCGATGCAGCCCGGTGCGAGAGATGCACTCACCGCTAAACGTTAGCCGTCAGCCGTTCCGCAAGCGCGATAAATCCCGCCGTGCCGCCCCCGTCCGCTATTCTCTCCCGGCGGGTTTCTCGACGACGACGTGGGCGTTGGTATCGGCGTCGCTGCTCCGGAATAAAGTATCCAATAGAATCGCTAATCCGCCAGCAAACACGCCCGATATTGGGCCACCTGTTTGCTCCGACCGCAATGTTTGCGCTGGGCGCCGAGACCCGATCGGTGAACCGATATTTTTCCGCCGTGCGCCTCTGTAATATACACCGAATCCGTAAGCTGGAGAAATATGAGAGGAAACAGGGCCCTCGATATGCAAAATTTGCGTAGGTAAGGGCCAGACCATAAAATTGCCTGTGTGGCAATAAAAATTACTGATACAGATTCAGAGTAGCAATAGACTTTTAATTGTAATCGACATTATGAATACACGATGATAAAACGTTAAGTGTATATCAAATACAAAAAAAAATTTTTAATTGATCTTTAAGTAGATTTTAACTACAAACGGTTGTGTTAATTCAAAAATTAAAACTTAAAAAAATTAATGAAGTTTGTATCTTTAAATTTGTATATTTAAAGTCTGAATTTTATCGATTTTGAATAATTCATCATTCAAAGGCAGATTCACTCTAATTATAAATTAATCTCTATGAAATAGATAAAAATTTAAAAAGTCTAAAATTCTTTATGCGCGAATCACCTACCTTTTTCCTACTGACAGTATCTGTCTTCATTTTTCGCTACTACAATTAGAAGAAAGTCCCCTACTTTGAGATAGGATCCTAATATGGGGTAGCGGGGTTTCTGTTAAATCAATAGGCATCGTCAGTTGATTCTACCGTGAATTTACAGCACTCGGAGCGAAATCTCTTTAGCGGAAAATGCATTGTTAGATCGTGTAATCGTTGCGAAAAGAGATTTGTGATTGAATTTGAGTGTTGAAAACCTGCCATCTCATATTAGAAATCTATTTCATGATAGAGGACTTTTCTCTTTCTACTTTTTCAAGAACATATTGTTCGAGAAGGACGACTCGCGCGCGCGTTTGTAAGGACGATAGCACGGAGTACAATGTTTCCGTCCAATTGCGCCCGCGATTGCAGTCGGAGTAACTGGCGGTACTTGATGAAACGAGCCGGATTTAGTCATAACGAGCGACAGTACTTGACATTGGTTCGATCGATTCCTCGTATAGCAACGTGCGAGGAAATAGAACGACGAGATTTATCGTCCCGCCCCTCCCTCTACCCCACCCCGCCGATCTGTACGCCGCGTTCTCCAAGTAGGTGGGCTTATACGGTGATGTATACTGTTATCCAACTGCACCGGGCAGTGATAATCCATCCGGGTGTCTCGCGCAGCCTCTTCTATTGTTCCGAGTTAATTAAATTACGGATTACCACGGAGACGGAATTATTTTCCCTCTCTCTCCTCCCTTCGCAGATTTTTACCCCCCCCCCCCCCGCTCCTCCCCTCCTCGCACCTTTCTCGGACGTGGGAGGCGGCTGGGTTTTCGCACGTTTCGTAATTTTTAATTTACCCCCGTATTCGTCGTCGGGGGGGAAGCGACGATTCCGCGAGATAAGATCGCGTTAATCGTGTTCGAATGAGAACTCGTCTGGCCGATTGTATCACGCGGCCGCCGCATTCGGGAAATAAAGGTTTCCCCGAAGGAAAGTCGAAGGAAACGGGTGGCGCCGCGTCACCCTCTACTTTTCCATCCGCGTCTGTATTTTTCACGATTCAAAATGCTCGGATTAAAAACGTTGGTGTTCCCGGGGGGGAGCGAAACGCGCATTAATTTCGCGTTCTAATTCGACGCGACATCGCGCTTACAGCCGCGAGAATTATAACGGGGCGGAAACTTAACAATGCGTCAGGGACTCGCAATATCGTAATGTGCGAATGGCGTAACGCTCGTGGACGCTACATGGAAAGGATCTCAAACGCCGCGCCGCGTCACACGGCGACGTATGTACAGGATGCACGGGGGTTGCAGATAAAGTGTGGCAGTGATGAGGGACGCGCAGGGGATTGAGCTGACATTACGTTCGGCCCCGTCGAATCCCGACAACGGTGTGCGTTCGACAGTCGATCTTTTGATCGATCGCCCATGGTAACGCGAACGTTTAATCCGGCAGCAAGCAATTCCCGCTGACAACATTCGTGTCGTCCGTTTCTCTCTCGGCCGAGAAACAAATATCTCCGCCAGCTTTTGTGCGCCGTCGAAACGTGCGCGCGCGCGAAATGTTACCGCGTCCCTACCTGTAAATGAAAATAGAAAAGATAAAATGGTCGGCGGAAAGAGCCGTAAAAAGGGAGTTCTGTATAGCAAAGTGCTGAGCTCACCACGCGGCCATTACGCTTTATCAAATCTCGCGCACGTGAGGCTGCGGACCGAGAGAAAGAGAGCGGACCGGCTAAACGTCCGTGAATTTTTAATATCGGTTAACACTTTTAATTAGTCTCGGCTAGGTAGCCATTGCTAATTAGTGTCGCAAAGTTTTAATTAACAGCGCCGAATGTATTTTCGATAAACTTCGCCCGGCAATAATAATTGCTCGGATTGATCAAGCTGATTAATGCCCTCCTTGCTTTTAATTGCTACCGCGGCGCGGGAAATACTACGGGAGTGATAATTAAAATGCAACGATTAAGAGCCGGGAATGCGCCATTACTGGGAAAACTGTGAGAACCACTTCCGGTCGCTTCGAGAATACAACCGCTTTCATCGGGCGAAGAGTGCTCATGCATTGTTGTTGAGCGTATACCCGCGATGCAAATCACCCCTCGTTATTCTCTCGGCGAGAACTGTCGCGCCGGAAAAAAAAGAAATAAATAAATAATAAAATGATAAAATCACGATCGCCGAAAGGGGAAAGAAATTATGGGCGATAAAATTTTAACGGTACCGACAATAGCGATAACTGGCCAATTCTTTCACGCGACGAATTTAACTATGTTATTTTATAAACAGAAATAACTACATTTCAATAGCCTTCGATTACCGCGAGACAACAAACGTGAAAATTTACGAAATTTTTATCTGCAGCTATAAATCCATGCGCGCGTGTGTAAAAGCTACAGTTTTGTACCACAAATATTATTTTATCAATCTTTTATATAAAACTGACATTGTAGATTAAAAGAATCGGCGAGCTGGTCGAACACGCGATTGGTCTCGCAACTTCTGTTACGTAGCGATATCCATCCATTGTTTGCTGGACATTGCGACGTTGCGTAGCTCGCATGTGAGATTGTATTGAGCAGGCAATGGCAGCAATAAGCAATATGTCCACCAGAGCCTAGTCCTGATTAGTCCTTTGTCACTTGAGACCAATATTGACAAGGCGCAGTCTCCCTCTCACATCAGTAATACACCCACATAACGATACCGACATTGCATCGACGTTTGCAATGAAATGGAGAATTCGATAGTGTTGTATTGAACCCCGTTTTAAGACTTGCGCCATACGGGAAAAAGAATTATAATATGAACTGGACATTATTATAAATGGAATTGAAAAAATTGAATTGTATATTTTTAAGTATATGTATGTCATAAAAAATTATAAGAAATAACGAAGCGTCACAGGTTTTAAAAATAATACTCCTTTTGTGCACATATTATGCAGAATTTATTAACTATTTATAAATATTTTAATTGAAGACGAGTCTTTCTAATAAAAGCATTAAAAAATATTAGAAAATAGAGGCCATTATGAATATTTGTTACAAACTTCAAATTTTGCAAAAGCCAAATTGTTGTTTATACCATAAACTTTCTTTCCTAAAATTATTAGTTTGAGCTAAATTGAACCGAATCGCTCAAGTTGGAAGATTAATTTATTCTTTAATTATCATTTTTTTATTTTTGAAATACTTGAAACTGTCAGAGTTTGGGGAATGGATTCATTGCCTTTGAAGCGAAAAACTCTGTTTAGTGGAAAATTCATTGTTAAATTGTGTAATCGCCGCGAAAAAAGATTGCGATTGAATTTGGATGTTGGAAACCTGCTATTTTATATTTGAAGTTTATCCTGTAATAGGGTACTTTCCTCTAATACACCTTGGTACTCGAAATACTATCAAAGACTATGTTCACGCGTGTGTCTCGATTTATATCTCAGAGTATACCTTATGCAAACATCAGTATTTTAGTATCCACTTGCGCTCTATGCGCCTTTTAGTTGGTCGGATTCCTTCGCAGTATTTGCAAACTCAAATGTTCTATGGTTTGAAGGTGCCTGGCTCCTATTTGTCCGGAATTTTTCCGCGATAAAATCTTACTATATCGCCTGCACTGCTTCGGTATGTTACACTCTTCGCTAATTTACATCGACCTCCGCACTTTTAGGGTATATCCAGACACGCTTGCATAAGTGCATAAGCATATACATAAAGAAATTGATTGGTTTATTTCCTTATGCATTCACTTATGGCCCAATCAGATTCCTTATGCATATGTTCAGAGTTGGGAAGTAACTCGTTACTTGTAACGAAGTTACAGTTACAGTTACTTTTTTTGATAACTCTAACTTAACTTTGTTACTTTCTCTCCATCTGTAACTGTAACTTAACTCAGTTACATTAATAGTTACTTTAAGTATGTTTTAAACCTCCACAGATTGCA
>NW_011967147.1:480447-491449 GCF_000949405.1 Vollenhovia emeryi
TTTAGCATCCCCTTAAGGGCCTTGAATTTGCGCATAAACGCCTTTATCGACACTTTACAATTCAAGTGCAGATTTGATATTTTTATGTTCATTGCAAGAAAGTAACTGCAAAGTAACGATTCGTTACTTTTTGAGTAACTGCAACGCGTTACTTTTCAGCATTGGTAACTTATAACTGTAACCAGTTACATTTTTAGCGAAAAAACTGTAGCTAGTAACTAGATACTTTTATAAAGTAACTTTCCCAACCCTGCATATATTTATGTGCTATACTTAGGTTTGTCTGGATAGATTTTTAGACACGCATTTCGATCAAGTGCGTTAAATTGCACGCGATACGTAAAATCGCGCAGAGGTGTAATATCGCTGACAAATCTAAATGACTGTCGCGGTTTGACATGTAAGCGGTCGGCGAGAAAAATCGGGTCGCTTTAGCAATACACCGCTTGAGCGGCGTCAATCGATGACAGTGTTTGATAGCTCAAAAAATATGACATTTTCACGGTATCCTAAAAGAACAATATACCAGCCATGAGATTTTACCGTTTTGGAAAAATTTTGAATTGACTTTGTCTCGTGTCAGATGTTCTCTTTGTTTTTTCTAACTTTTATCCAACTTTTAAAAATTTCTACTGTTAGTAATTAAAATTAAATATTGTAAATTTGAGTGAGTCAAATATCAAATTGAGTATTTGTTAAAATGATTTTTGTTTTAATAAGCGAGGAGAATTTTGTTAATAAATATATGATGAATCACACGATTGTAAAGGAAAGTAAGTAACTATTTTGACAAAATCATTAAGAGCTTTCTATTTTCGACTCTAGACGAAAGTTATTATCGCTGACATCATCAATAATGAATACGATATAAATAACAGTATCCTCGTCGATTTAGGTAGTTCGAGAAGTCAAATACTCAGAAGATGAAAGACTGTAATTATTTCTATAATTTACAATGTAATGAAATATTATCGCTCCTTTTCATAATAAGTTTTCGTTCTTGAAGTTCAACTCGTTGGGTCTTTTTATTCTCGAATTCTAGACGAGTAAGAGAAAGTAATTAATTTCTGTACTGTATCATTAGTATTCAGCAATCATTTCTTTTATTTCCCGCGCGCCATTGAACTTCGCATCGCTTTGTTACACGAAACGTTTCCCGACGGAATGGAACACATGAAATCGAAGCGGGATGCAATCGCTATTGCACGACATCACACTAAGGTATGGATGTTGAATGCTCCTCGAGACACAACTGTAACTCTACGTGTGTTGCCGAACACGTACGCACACACGTGTCTCAGGTTTCGACACGGTCACCGAGCCAAGCGTTTCCGCCACTCGCTTTTCTTGCGAGCAAGGGGCAGAAAGCGAAAAAGGTGGAGAAGGAACGTGGGGCAACACTACGGAAATCGGTTCTCCGTGCATATCGGGTATCTTGAATAAAATTTCAGGAATACAATCCTTGCAACGTACGCGTTAAATAACGATACGTTGATTTAAGCGAAAAAATTATTACTTTTACATATTATTTTTATTTAAATTAAAACATTTGAATTGATTTAATTTAATTCCATATTATCCACGTTAGCTTCAATTAAGATAAAGTCTAATTCCCCAAGTTTCATTGGATATTACTACTTTGAATTAACTGAGGAGGAAAATACGATTCCGTGTTCAGCCCCACTCGATTTCAAGCAGACAAGATTTGTTTTTAGACGAGATCTGTTTGGGTCACCCTATATATATATATATATATGCGCCCCTGCAATTCCCGAAGGAAGATACCGGGATTTAAGGGACACGGGGTTTCGGCTGATTTCGCGGCGGTGCACGTCAGATTTAATAATTTAATTTCCGAGGGTTAAAGAAGATCTCCATGTTTTCCCGGGGGCAGCCCATGATAAATATGCTGATGCGACATATGTAATCGTTGTTTGGCTCGTTGAAATAAAATGATACATTCGGGTCTCGCGCTGAATCTCTTTCTTGATACTTTGAGAGGTAGGATGGACAACGGAGAAAAGAAGCGGAGGACGAACAAGGGACGGAGGGGCGTGGGCGAGAGCGAACTCGATACCACCGCAGGCGCATGTTGGGGACACCAAACCTCGGCAATCTCGCGCCACTGCCCTCCTTTTATTCTACCCGCTCCTTTTATTTCAGCTATCCCTTTTATTTCACCCTCGCCCGGATATCTCAAGAAATAGGTTTTCCGAGAAGTGGAGAGCGAGTCGGTTTCCCCCAGGAATGGCAAAGTATGAAATAGTAAGGAGATGCAGTCACCGTCGCAAAACGTCAGTCGGATATTGGGGTCGAGATTACTCGACGAACGTGTGTACACACGCGAACGCATACCTGGCGTGCACGTGCGTGTATTGCCGCTACCAGATCCTGTATGTTATATGTATAGATGTATTAGTGGATTTTCCAAGTATGAAAGTTTGATAGCCCCGAACGTTTTCGATAGTTTCATCGCACGGTCGAGTCTCATCTTTGGCGATCGTCCAACCGCTTGTTTTATTTGCGCCAACAGCGGGACAAAAAAAATTTTTTAAGTCGCCGCATCCGCGGATTCTCGATCGTAACACAGATCGTGAAAATTCGTCAGTATCCACATTGTCGAACTGCTGAAACGGTTGTCGTAAGAGATTGCTTCTCCATGCCATCGTGCCCCCAAAAAGCTCTTTTACATTCACAATGTCTTTACTTCAATCGAATTCCAAATCTTGTTCGCTTGCACAAATTCGTTTGTACAAATACAAAAGATTTCTGAATTAAAACCCCTTATAATGCTAAACTTTCGAAGATTTGCAAGGTGCTTGAACCGTAAAGTTTGCATCTCCGAATTACGAGCCTTCTAAAGTCAACATTGCCTCGCATTCTAAAAGTGGCAAACTAATAAATATTCAAGGTTTCCAGAATAGCCAAATCATCGTTCATTCTGAGAAAATTTGACAAACTGGCGGTTTTAGCAGGTGAAAATTATCGATCTGAAATTTTGTAATGTCAAAAGCGTTCGAGAACAGATTGTGTACTATAATAATCTCATATATATTATTGAGTAGATGCTAATAATAATCTTATAATCTTAAGCATTCCAAGATAAATTAGTGAGAAGTGAGAACATAAGTGCCCATCTAAAGACAAATACATATAAAACTTATCTTTGAAATTTTATTTGTTACTATTATTATTCCATAAATAGTAACTTAATATAATATTAATAGTAATACGAATTACATAATATTTGCTTCATAAATAAGTAGCAATAGTTATTATCATCATTATATGTAGAACACGATTAAATTAAGAGCATTATTGTCTAGACTTTCTTTACTATCTTTTTAAAAATGTGATTCAAGTGCTAGGAAAAATATCGTGCAAATTTATGCGGATGTGTAAAGTTGGATATAATGCGCGAAACCTTTGGCGAGGTCGCAACTACAGACAGAAGTCTACGACCGATCGATGACCTGTCGCCTGTACGACATTAAATATTACGAGACGATCGTTTGCGTATTTATTCCTCAGCTCTTCGCGTCTTAAAGCTCACTTGATAAGGTTTTATGTAACTGAAAAGTCACGGCTGCAATATCGAACGCCGCGCACCGCCGAAATGAAGCTACGTCGTAATTTCTACAGCGAGTTTGTATTACAATTCCGCCCTCACACGAGATAATACTGCCTCAGAATGTCGTCGTAGCTTCGACGGTGCCTGCATAAACTCTTACTACAGTTTGATATGAGTCTTCGTGAGTGATATGGGTATCGTGAAAGTGGTGTAAGTCCAATTTCGAGGAACTTGTTGAAATCGATACGCCGCACGAGTTTATATCCCGCTTCTCATTGAAATGCATAATGTTTCAAAACTGAACTTACACCACTTTCCAAATAAGCGGATCGCATTATGTTAATGCCATATACCTTGCCCCGTCAACTTTTTGCCGAGTGGTAAACTTAAAAATGGTCCAACTTTTAAATCAAAACCCACATATTTCTCATAACAACAAGCTGAAATTAAATATAGCGTGCTCCATATGTGAATTACAATTATAAATATATTAAGGAATTAAAATGCGTATTCAGGGCTGTTTCTTTTAAACGATCCACGCGTGTGTTCCGGTGCATTAAAGTCTCCCCCCGAAATTCAATTTATAAGAAGCGCCGGTAAAGCCACTCGTGACGAGGTAATATGGCTCGGATAGAATTTCTTGAACGAACTTTAGACGAATACAAAACAGAGCTTTAACTCGGTCGAAGACTTTAAAATACGGACGACGGCAGATGCGAAAATTCCAAATTCGGGAACCGTCACTTACAGTCCTTACACGTATTGTCACGCGTGAATCATTCCATTCTCTATCAAACTTCACGCACTTTCGCTTTCGCAAACATCTGATTGGCCGATTTTTTGTAATTATTTGCACCTTCTATCTCTTTTCACAATCCATATTTCTTTACAATGCTGGCTAACTTTTTATAAGTTTAAAATACATTTATTAGGATGTTCTTGTATTATTCTTTGTAGAAGTTTATGCGAGGATTAAGTTAGATAAAGATTTATATGAAAGAAGTAAAAATTAAATAATTTTTAAACAATAAAATTCATAAGACTCTGGCGTAAAATCACAATTCAAAGAAATAAAAAAATATAAGACAAGATGTTCGTGTCTAAATGATTTTAATTAAACTTATTGCGAAAAATTAATACTTTTTAGTGCAATTGATTAAAGAATAATAGAAAATTGACTTCTTACGGCATTTTGTGATATTATAATTTGAAACAACATCGCAAATACTACACAGTTGAAAAATTTGTGTTAAATTTAGCAGACGTGTCCCAAACGATCCACACAAGTTTTTGTGTTAATTTAACATAATATGGATATGTTAAATGATTACAATAATACTCTGATAATATTTTTACACAAAATAAATGCAAATCTTAAAATAAATTTTCTGTAAAATTAACATATTTTTAATGACAAATTTTTGAAGTGTAATTTTTACATTTTACAGATGTAATAAATCAAATAACGGTCCGAAATCACTCTCACTTATGTTATACATATGTAGTATAAAATCAACATTTTATTCTGCAAATTTTAACAGACAAATCTTGTTACTAATAATATAGCACATATGTTTTGTGTAAGATTAAAAAATAAGTGCATATTGTGTTGTTTTAACATTTCTTTTTAGTTTTTAATAATTTTACATTTGAGGTCAATTAACACAAGAGCAATGTGTTAAATTCACACATGAATGTGTTAAACATTTAACACAAAAATTTTAACCGGCGTTTTTTTTAACAAGAAGACACAAATTTTTTAACTGTGCACTATTATCTTACTTTTTCGTTATTCAAATAATACGAAGTCATATTTCTCAGGCCGTAATAACTAAATATTATTTACAATTAGTTTTTAATATTGCACAATGTAATTTATCTTCATTGATGCCATTGCATTTAACTGATCTATTATATGGTGCATACCGCAACTTATTTCTTGCGTCTTTCTAACACATTGTGTGAGGCAAATTGTAGTTCATAAAGAAACTGAATATATACAAGCAAATAATTGATTATCTGAGTATTGCATTCCGATATTTTCGTGAAGATTTTTTTCATGAAGAAGGAGACGTTAACGTCGACACTACGGCGAGAGTTGAATATAAAGGGTGGAAATTGTGCAATATCGAGAACAGGTCTGCTATTACACGACTTTAAATAGTTGCACCATTATCGGACTTGTCCATTTGGCAAACCCAGATGAAAACCGAAAAATCGAGCAACCGAGGCTTCATGGAGTGTAAATGTCGCTGTTTTCTGTCGCAATGTCGATGTCCCGCTAGCTCTTAACCTTCGCCGTATCGACAACGAGTCCATTCAAACATTTCCAACAGTTTCTTTTTTTTTAGGTTTAAATGTTGCATCCGTGCTTGCAACTCATAAAAATCATCGGAGTAAATTAATTGAGAGAGAAAAATGTGGAAAAAAGAAACAGGCCTGAGGATAGTTTGCAACTTAGCATAATTATATGCGTGTCCTTTAATATGCTCGCACATCACGTGTGTCGTCTGTGAGATTTGGAAATCTGTAATTTCACAAACCGCACATGTTGTTACATGCGGCATTGATTATTCTAATAATTAATTAACCAATATTTACGAAACAATACCGACGAAGCGTATTGTATCACGTCTGATTTGTAATTGGACCCAACGATTCGCGTGCAATTATATCTCGGAAACGCTCGGGTGTAGGTATATCAATTCTGCTCCACTTTTACCTACGGCATTCTAAGCAGTAAACGCTTCGAGAAATATCGAGCTCGCGAGAAATACTCTGACGTGTGACGCAACGCGGCCAGACACGCGCGGACGTTTTCATAGCGAGAGAATTCGTGCGCCCCGTGAAAATCCTATTCTGCGGGCGGGATCGCGCGCCGGAATCCGCTGCTACGTGCGCGATACGAGACACGGCTACTCACGCGATGCATGCGACTGCACGCATTCATACGCGATTATGGCCGTGCAATCCCGGCAGCTGCAGCCGGACAAATTAGAACGCGCCGATACGCGACCGCAGCACCCCGGATCGCGATTACGCGCGTTCCGCGTATACGCAATTGTCTACCGAATTAACCCTCCAAATGCACCGTATATGTATATTACAGCGGGCACATGTTTTCTGAAATATCTTTCGAATTTCCTCTCGGTGCACACTCTCGATTTTCAGAGGCTTTATCTAGGAAAGAAAAGTTCCTGCGAAAGTTAGTGCAAATGTTCTGCGGGGAAAAGAATTAACGGCGATAGGATAATGAAAGGAATTTTTATCTCGAGTGAATAGCGATTTATTCATTAATTTTTTTTACCTTGGTATTAATATAGGATAATACATTTTGTGGTTTCGATCAATACTACGCGTATCGATGCTCTCGAAATATTTCAAATATTCATCGAGCAGAATTATTATTGATTCTCCAGATCCTATCGTAAATCAAAATTATTACAAACCAGAGTCGCGATTAAACGCGGATTCGGGTACTTGTCCGACAGAAAATAAATGTTGAAATGTTGTTTCACGATTTGTTCCAATAGCGAATGAAAATCTGGATATAATCGAAAAATAACGCTGTTTCTCTGTTAAATAATATAAAATTTTGTTTTAACTTGTTAAAAGGACACAAAAGTGCACGAAATAAACATAAATTACCGAGAGAGTATGGTTAAATTTTCATATTATTTAGCATTCAAAAATGTAATATTTTAATACAAAAAGTAGATTTATGAGAGAATTAAAGAAATCTATGTCTGTAGTACGAAATATTACACATTACACAACATATAAAATAATTTTGCTCAGTGATATATTAAAACATTAAGCAATAACAAAAATATTAAGCAGTAACGAAATATTAAATAATTAAAAAATATTTAATATATCATTGCCTTAAAGTTATATATTGTGCACCTTCTATTTGTTTATGTACATGTTCCTATTATCTTTGAAAATTAGTGGTCTCAGATTCTAAAGTAGCTATTCGTAACTATAATACAATTCTTGACTACATTCTTAACTACAATGAATTAGCTGGATATCCTCTGATTAAGTACCCATTGTGTTGTGTGTCAGGCAAGTCTTCTGTCGCGACGATTGTCCTTGCGAATGACGACTACGAACCTCGTCGAATAAAAGAGCCTTTAGCTTTATTGCATCATCGAGGTACCGTCCCTGCAGGTTGCCCCGCATACTATTGACTTAACTCTTAATTCCTCTATCGATTGAACCTTCTCTGTAGCTATGATATATTTAGCGGATCGTTGACCCAATTCTCGCATCTCGCATTTTAATACGAGTGTTCGCGAATGAGAAAGAGACCGGAATTAATTAAAGGCGAAGAGATATAATGTGTTTTAAGCGAACGAATTCATTAATTAAAGAACAATAAGAATATTTTCAAAGAGAATCATTAAATGCAGTTGTGTTGCAGCAACGATATGGCATATAAAAAATTTTACAACATTGACGAACTTCTTTTACTGCGTTAATTTAGCACATTATTGACTCAATTTTTACATATCTATTTTAATAGTTACAAGACTTCAACTTTGATTAGTCGAGTAGCCGTACACAATAGAACTAATTGAAGGCAAAGGTGGAACGTAAAAAATAAAAAGGTTTACTTATGGTAAAAGGATAAGAAAACTCTTAAAGAGAATCGATGATTGTTTTTTATTTAAACAAGAACAGCGACAATACAAGTTTTCACAAATCGATAGGAATTATTCGTGTGAATAATATATAATTTTAGTATGCGCCATATACACCTTCACTTTTGTAAAACATTTGTTAAATCTCTTTGGGAAGAACTGACCCATTAACACACACAAATAAATGCGTCGCTAGCAAATGCTAAAAAAGGGAAGAGCAAAACATACACGGAGACAAGTCGTGAACGAGATAGGACAGAAAAACATGAAGATTTTGCACATTAAATGTTTGTAATTGAGTTCGCTTATAGCCAGCGCCCTTTTCTCTTACGTTTCTCTCATTTCTTGCACGTTTTGCAAAGTTATTGTTATAAATGTTTTATTAAAAATGTTTAACAATACCATTAAATATCTTACTTTATCTGTAAATTTACTAAGCAAAACTTTATCAAAAATCAATCCGTATAAAAACTTTAAATGCGAAATAAAGTCATTCAACTTTCAATTAAAAAATACAAAAATACGATAATTATTAATACGAATGAACTTAATGAGGCACTTAAAACATTTTATATAGATTTTTCGGGAAATCCGAGATCGTCAAAATAAAACTTGTTGCCAAAACAACATCGTCGCTGAGATCTCGATCGGATTTGGTTTGGCTCGATCGAGATCGAAGCCGGCGCTGCGAGCGATAATAAGTGTCTGGATTGCGGGGAAGAAAAAAAAATAGAAAAAAGGGCAAGGGTGGCGAGATGGCGGGAGCTTGATTAGGAGATCGCTCGGAGCAATCTCTGCCTCGCGGCCTTTTTTTTACGCCGTGCAATTTTATTGTGTCTTAACGAGGTCGGGGACCTAACCCAGCCCGCGATCCACCCCACCTACGTTCATCGTACATCGCAGGCAATTTCGTTCCATCGGTTCTTCGTTCCTTCAATTCCGTCTCGAAGAGCTCGTCCTTACTCTCGGTACAGGCTCCGGCCGGTTCGTTTTTACCCAGCGGATCAAGATTCTGCTCGTAGGACTTCTTGCAGAGTTAATCTTTTGGAATAAGTAGCAACGTTACTCGTTGATAGAACAAGCCCTTCGCGGAGGACAATGAACAAATAATACGTGTATAAAGTTACGATAAGCGCATGATTGCAATAATACATGATTTATATAATTGAATTTATAAATCTTAATTTGAATCTCATATTGCAATGGATCATCAAAATTATATTATGAATATGTACTTGGTGCACATTTAATTATGTATTTAACCCGCTGATCTCTTCCTAATATTACACAGTTAAAATATTTTTAATTTAGTTAGTAATTATTATACTTTATTTATACTTTATAGCATAATATTTATAAACACATCGCGATAATATGTTGTTATTTAAAAAATTTTTAAATAAATTACCTACATACAAACGTTACAATAAAGAAAAATATACAATTATAACTGGAGCATGTAATTAACAATATTAATTTGTGCAGTATAAAATGCTAAACATGACGAATCGAATGACAGTATCACGTACTAAATCCCGATTATTATATATAAGTAAATTGATCAGCCTGTAAATACATCACTTCAATTTGTACATTAAAATATCAAACTATTTGCTATTAGAACATTGAAAATAAATCCTCAATATCAATCAAAAACGAAAATTATCGAATCCCGAAATGTCCATTAATTGAAAGTATTGAAAACACGATAAATAAATCATCAAACAAACCACTGAGAAACAAGGGATAAAAAATAATACATCATATTTTAACTTTTACAATCACCTCTGTTAGTTTACAGTTAATCTTTTCCCACCAATATGTCCAAAGATTATAAGAAATTATGTAATAACTTTTTAAACAGTTTTTTTTTATATTTCTCACCTAAATTAATCGTAAGTTATGCGAAATTCTCATTAAAACGTACTCTAAGTGTAGCACAATTGAAATGTTACTTATTATACAACTTTATTCTGAAACTAGAAAAGTAAATTTTGCGTAGACCGAGCAATCTTCGCACAAAAAATCTCTATTTCACGCAAACGCGTTAAATTCGTGCTGAATTACGCGATGTGCATCTGTGCGTTGGACAGAAAATCGCTAATCCAGTCTAGTCGGGAGGAAAAAAAACTACCGAGAGAAGTATGAGAAGAGCGGTGCAACTCGTACGTTTTCTTAATTACACGGCGGGCACGTGGCCGCGATAATTACTTGGCAAACGTTCATTATGCGGCGAATGCCGATCCATCCTGTGGATGCATCTTGGTCGACGCGGCACAGAAATCCGGCGAGGCAGCCGTCCGGAAGTGACGAAAGCAGACGGTCAACCGAGTCCATCATTTGCAGAATAATCCATACGGGATTTCCGAGCCCACATTGTATCATCTAGTCGGGCCATACATAATCCTACGCGTGCGGCCTGCTTCCTCGATTCCCGAGAAATTCCGCTTAATACTCATAGTATAGTAAGCCTAATATGTGCAATTTGTAAAACAGTCTAGACAGAATTTCTGATTTCCATGAAATTTCAGTTACGTTTATAAAAAAAAATCCCCCCATTATTAGATTAAGAATTTTGGGGAGAATATTAATTTTGTTAATTGCATATTTCTGTATTTAAGTAATCGATTCTAATAATTCTATATATTTCATATATAAATATAATATTATATATGAGATAGTAAATGTGGTATATGAATACCCTTTAAAATTTGTGGAGTGAAATTTTCAAAACACCGAGAGACTTCTACTGCCAAGGAATGAATTTTGTTTTAAGGATGTATTA
>NW_011967147.1:492674-501375 GCF_000949405.1 Vollenhovia emeryi
GGCTCTGTCGGTAAATCGAACCACTCCAGCATCCCCTTAATAGCGGTTAAAAACTGTTGGCTGGGAATTTGCCATGAATCCAACTGCTAAAAACAAAAATCTGACATATATAATCTGCATATAGACAGAAAAATGTTTCACAACCCGTCAATCTCCAAACAATATGTTGTTTAAAATCGGGATATAAGACATTTTACAGATATCATTAAGACATCTTGTACACGTAACATCATAAGACGTCTTATAATAGGTACCCTATATTTCTATTTTGAACAGCGTGTTGTCTGAAACGCACATAAAATTTGAAAAAATTAATAACTTGAAAACGAATCAGTCAATTGATCCAAAATTTATCACAGGTTTTCATGGTATATAAATGCACAACTTCTGTAAATTTCAGCTTTTTCCCTCTATTTTAACTTAAGTAACATACATCCTTAATTAAGTTGGGGAGAATTACAAATAATGGAAAGTACATTGTGGATTAAAATTAAAATGGTAAATTTTTTTCATTTAAAACTATTTCTAAAACGGCACTGTCTAGAACCGCATTACTTGGGATAATGAAATACTCATCAATTATTAGCTAAGGAGTAGCAGAAACACTAAAATTTACTAATAATGTCGCTGGAAATTGACGATGAAAATGACAGGCTGGTGACTTACGAGAATGTAAAGTTCAATTGCATTTGCAATTTACGATCGTGACTCTCGCTCTTTTCGCCGAGCGTTCCTACGCATTGCGGATTTATCTAGCTAATTTTCCGCGCACGTATGGAAACTTAATGGGTTCCGTCGAGCCGGTGCGGCGCGTTCGAGCTTGCATTTCGGCGGGCTGATTATCTTCCAGATTAACGAGTTTTTCGAGGTCAGCGTAATTGCAGCGGGTGATGCGACTCACGTATGAGCTCGCCGAAACGGACAAAGATGACGATGAGGCGGGTTCCTTAACGAAGGACAGGCTTTTTGCGGGTAATCGATTTTGCCTTTTCCTCTCGCTTTGACGCCCTCTCTCCTCTCTCTCCTCTCGCCCCTCTTCTCGTTCAATTCTTATAAAGCTTACAATTAATTCGAGAAGATACCACTTTCTGGCTGGCTGCTTGGGCTAGCAATAAAAGTTAATTATATATATATTCTTTCCAACTCGGCAAACTGCGAGCCAGAATTCAAATCGATCCCTACAATCCGTCGAGAGGTATCTTTACCAAAACGATCACTGAGACATGCGGTGATATTTATTGCAGTAACCGGTAAATATTATAAGGCCATCTTGTTGTCAGAAGATACGAATAAACAAATTACGTGAAACTGAACCGATGTGACTTTTACCATCTTAATTGAAGAAGAATTATTGCAGAAATATTATTAATAGACTACCAAGATCTGATCCGACTGAAAATGGCAACTCTTCTAATTGGTTGTAAGATTCACATCGATCCAGGTTTTCTTATTATTGTCTAAAGCTGCTCTAAATAAAGTGGTTCTCGAAATAACGAATGAAATTGACGCGACAGCGCATTAATGTAAAAGGGTGACTTTATCTCTCGCGACAAGTGAATCTTGTTCACGTTGAAATTATAACTCATCCCGATCTCCGATTGAGTAATAGGTAGAAATATATGATAAGACAAATGTTGGATGTCTTTAGGACGTATGCGAAATACAAATATAGTTGTATTGCAGCGTAATGAGGCTACTACAGGTTTGTATCGCAAGTTCGATACTATTGAAATGTTGCAAGCAATTTTGATTAAGTACCAAGTCGGATCGGTCGACAGGAGCACATCGATCGCACGCGATCGAATGCAGCATCACGAATGCATCGCGGCGCGCGGTAGGATGAAAAGTTGCCGGTGCCTGGGAAAAAATGGTTGCATCTTATGCGCGGCCGAGCCGCGGAAGCCATCCGTTAATGTCCGATCGTGACAATAGCGCCGCCACTTCTGCTTGACCGAACGATCGCTCGTGTTGCTTGATAAATATTTACCTGATTTCGGACGGCTGGCTTTTATCGGGTAATCGCGTCTCGTTCGTCTTCCCCCAATTCAGAGAGTTGCGCGAAATGAAAAAAGGAAGCTTGTTGGTTTCGACATATTCTTGTAATCCGCGCTCTGGTTCAATTTATGTTTCTTATCACACTGAGAAAAAAGTTTTTGAAAACTTTGTGGCATTTAACGTTTATTTCATTGAAATAAAATTCTTTCATTGAAAGAAAAAAGTTTTTGAAAATTTATTTGTGGCATATAATGTTTATTTCATTGAAATAAATAAAAAATCCAAAGACTTTTTTCTCAGTACAGGTTCTCGTTGGCTTTATTGAGTGTCTACCAACTCTCCTGATTTCTTTCAGTATCGTAAATAACTTACAATTAGAATATTAATTTAATTCTTTGAATATCACTGTACATTGCAATTCCAAAAAGAGGATTACTATTCAATTACATTCACTGAAAAACCATTTTTGCTACCATAGCTAATCATGATTTGCTAAAAATATTTTGCTGCTATAACCATAAGTATCTAAAGCACAGCAAACGGTTTGCTGTCACACCTAATGCAATAGGCACAGTAGCAAAATATTAGATATCACAACTAAATATTAGCTGTCCATATTTTACAACTGAAATAGTTACCACGTGCAGTTTTTAACTACGACAGCTACTTTTTTTTCGTGTCCTTATTTGTTCATTTTTAATCTCGAAACACTGTTAGAAAGCACTCTCTAAACTATTCAGCGATGTAAATAATACAATCTAAAAAAGAAACGTCTGAATAGTGTTTTGAAAATGATTTAAAAAATTACACACGCGCGCGCGCGCGTACTCCATTTCTTTATATTTTTTAAATGAGTTTATATCACTGTTATGCAAATTATTGCCACGATCTCGGCCGAGTATCCACGAGGAACTAAAACGAGGTGAACGAAGTCTCGAATTAGCGCGATCACTCCTGATTTCTGGGCGCCATTAAATTCCCTCCTCCGTCGCCACCGCCACCGGTGGAAAATTAATTTCTACCGTGACCGGATTCGCGAATCCCCCGAGTCCATCTTGGATCCCTCCTTCATTCAGTCCCCACGAACTTCTCCGTATATTCTCCATGGGATTACATGACTAATTACGCGACTACTCGGACCTGCTTAATTTCCGATCGATACGCGGAATGATCAGAAAATTTTGCGATCTGTCGCGCGAGGCATCGTTACGGTCATATTAATCTAATCCAGGGCTCACGCGATATGACAGAATGTATTACTTATAGCTGTAACATCGATACTGATTCTTTAACACAAAAGAAAAATACACGAATACAATATAACATGTTAGTTCATTACTAAATATTTATATATTATAATACATTGCTCAAGAATATGCATACGTATATCTCCGTACAAATAGGTAAAAAATGTATTACTATATCACTTAACAATTAAACAATGACTAAATAAGCACTCAGAAGTCTCAATGAAAGCACAGCAGCGTTGCCAACATATATGAAGCTGCTCTGACCTCGACGATCTCTGATCAGCCGAAAATTTCTCGATAAATTTCTCGTCACATCGTTTTACAATAGGTGACAATTTTTACATTAGCGCAATCAACCGAGAAAAGCGACGCGCCGACAAGTCCCGCGATGCAATCGTGTCGCGCGAACGGAGCGGAACGAGCCGCACGACGTTCCCGCCGGTGATAGAGCTCGACTCGTAGCCAATTCTGCGGAAAACTTCGCAATCTGACCACACGTCAAACGCATTTGCGATTTGATTTATTCGCCGCTTCTTCCGACACGCGAATCTTAAGTTGCAAAACGAGCGGGTGGATTCATCTTTCCGTTGATGGATCAGATTGATCCGCGGGATAAGTTCCGGGATGTGCGCGGATGATCGATCGAGTGAGGCGAATCGTGCATTACATTTCGATTACATCCTCCGAACAAACGCGGCTTGCGCTTTTGACGCAAACTTTTGACGAGAATGTAACGTTAGTACCGACGTCGAAATGTACAGCCTCTTAAGTCTCAGACGCGTTGCAGTTGTAAAACACGTATTACATTGACGTGTAATAATATTATAACAGCGGCATGCTTAATAACTAGGAGGGCGTTTCAACGCACATAATCAGCGGCGTGACACCAATTTTCTCACGTGCGTCAGCTTCGACGGGGGTTGCCGGTCCATACGATACCGCCATTCGTTAAAACAATCTTTCATAATAATGATAATTAATTAAATAATTCCATTGTTTGTATTCCATTGTTTTACCACGCACGCTGTGAACTTATTAATTACGGCGATTCTTGCGCCATTGCGCCGAATATCTCACGAGCAGCTTCGACAGAGAGTGTCGGTTATACGTATAATACTGTCATTGGTTTAGAGCATCTTTTACGATAATAATAATTAATTAAATAACCCCATTGTTTACCGTGCGCGCTGCGATCTTATTAATTGAGAATTCTTGTACCATTGCAACTTTGTCGCGTGCATTAGCCCGCCTCGCGATTGCCAGTTCATACGACGTTGTCATTGATTAAAATAATCTCTCGGAATAATGGCAATTAATTAAATAATCCCACTGTGCATTCTGTGCTTTAATTAGTTATGAGAATTCTCACGTCATTGCTTTAATTTTCTCGCGTACGTTAGCTTCGTTAGTACATTGATTGAAATAATCTTTGTTATTGATTAAAATAATTTTTCATGATAATGTCAATTAATTACGTAATTCCATGATTTACCGCACATCTTATTTTAGCGTCATTACCGTTTTTAACATATTATTGTAAAAATTCGGAAAGTTAAAAGTATCTTTAAATACAGAATTTAGAAAATTTGAGAATAAAGTATACACGAATTCAAATGTTCGCAAATGAGTTTGAGTCTCGGCATTATCATTTAAATGGTTAAAAGCATGAAACGACTTTTCGCGTTAAATTTTTGACGTTATACCGGATTCTTCAATCCAGGGGCGTTGCGTCCATCGAGGTAGTTTCAATGGAAATGGCGTAGCGGCGAATGTATGTCTCCCCCGGGTGGATTCGCGCAGTCACGATCTACGGAGTTACATCTCGAGGAACTGGCGCGGACGTGGCCGCGATTCCTGGCGCGGAGGAGTAGCACTTACAATTGCACGCGAAATAAGGAGGGAAGGTGGGAAGACAAGGCCAGGTAGCACTGGCGCAAGCATGGATGCCCATAGCAGAGCATCAAAGCCAGAAACATGACCGGTTGTTCAGTAAAGGCTTGAACTTGCTCCTCTCCGGGACCGGCGAAGCTGGTCCACGTCGACGTCATGCGCGTGGCGCGCGTAATTGCGCCGCATCTGCTAGCAGTACGAAAAGAGGCGATCAGAAGAGACGACCGGTGTCTGGCTGGTCGATCTGACGCGCATAACGCTTCTCATTAGCATAGTTCTAACAATTAATTAAAGACCCGAGATAAAAGAAGAAGGGAACCATTATAAATTAAAATTCCATTGGGTTACAGGTACTCGGCAGATAAATGGAGGAAAGTCCCCTATTATGAAATAGGCCTCTAATATGAGATAGCAGGTTTCCAATACCCAAATTCAATCACAATCTTCTTTCGCGGCGATTACACAATCCAACAATGAATTTTCCACCAAATAGATCTCGCACCAAAGGCAATAAATTTATGGTGGAACCAACAGACGATGCCTATTAAATTAGTAGAAACCCCGCTGTCTTATATTAGAAGCTTGCCTCACAATAGAGGGCTCTTTTTTTCCTCTCTGTACAGGGTAAATTAAATATCAATAAATATCTATATACAATAGAGTTAAAGTGGAACTCTCGTTAAAACTAAACAACACACAAGAATGGCCAATGCGAGTCTAAGGCAAGATGTAGATAGCCTATACTTGTAATTTATTAAAATGAGAATTCATGTACCGTTTCTTTCCACATTTATCCTGCTCCCCGGTTTCTTTTCGAATATAACGCAGTTTTCTTACGGGTGGAGTTATTATCGTCAGCAAATTCACATATTCAAATGGATAAGCGATTTGTAATTATATTTAAAATGCTACATTTAGCATTCAATACCTCCCTTCCCCGTAATTTATTCTTATTGCGAGAAATATTACCTTGGCCAGGATTCGAACCTGGGACCTCCCTCAATCCGTGACGGGCGTCTTAGCCAACTCGACAAACTGAGGCTATTAAAAAATAATAAGTATTTTTTATTATTCTTTATTATATTAATAGTTAATAAATATTAGATTTATTGATATTTAATTTATAGAAGGGGTAGGCGTATAAAAGTATGTTACCCGGTCATTTTATGAAAAGTACATGGAGAGAATTTTCTCTTAAAATTTATCGTGAAAATTATATAATCGTGGGACAACATTTTGAAGAACCGTATGAGAGTTTTTTTGAAATTTTACCATACATTCTACTAGTAAAATATACAGGGTGTCGGATTCGATTTGGACCACTTCAAAGATTATAGTAGATTGGGTCAAACTGAGAAGAAAAGTTATATACCATTTTACAAAATCTGTAATTATTATCGCGTAATTAAGAAAAACGTCTGAGCCAATAAGTGAACGGAGGAGCGGAAGGCCGGGCTCGGCAGACATGCAAAATGGTGTATTTGTTGACATCTCTCAAGATCCGATAGCGAGAGGTGGAGTCACGCATCGATCGATGAGAGACGGCGGCGAGCAGGGAGCGGTGAGCGGGCGAACGGCGCGCAGCGAGCGAACACGCGACATATGACACCGCGCCGAAAAAGTTTTTCTGGTGGTAGGAGAATAATACACCATTTTGCATGTCTGCCGAGTCCGGCCTTCAGCTTCTCCGTGCACTTATTGGCTCAGACGTTTTTCTTAATTACGCGATAATAATTACGGATTTTGTAAAATGGTATATAACTTTTCTTCTCAGTTTGACCCAATCTACTATAATCTTTGGAGTGGTCCAAATCGAATCCGACAACCTGTATATCAAGTATAATTACTAGAATATATGGTAAAATTTCAAAAAATTGTTATAAAATTCTTGGAAATGCCACGTTGTCTCATGATTATATGATTTTCATTATAAATTTTAAGGAAAGACTCTCTCCGTGTAGATCAACAGGCCTATTTATTTATAGTAATTAAAAAATCAAACGCGCTAAATTCAAGATACCGAAGGCTTAGATGATGATATTCGTATAGGGGTGTAAAAGATTGGCGCCATTTCATACAGTCGAGCTCCGCGCCTCGCAATCACCGTTTGGAGTTTCGATAAAATCAAGCGATACGATTCCGTGCCGGATTCAGCGAAGTTAGGTAAGGGACTGACTTCCGTGCGCTTTTCCATTTCGGCATATAAGCGCGTCATAAATTTGGCGTCGGCCAGCAGCCGCTGGCGGTTGTTTTATGCTCCCCGAGCAGGAACTTGGCCGGGTAATTCTGCAATGCGGTTGAAAGCGCCATGCCCGCCTTGCCCGCCCGCGTCCTTTCCGGTCCAGCTCCTTCTCCGCTGCTCTTTTTTACGCACGTCCTGATGCCGAGCACGACTGGGAATTACGCGCTCGCGTCAGGGCGCATCATTGCGTCCTAGCTTGGTAAAACCTGTTAGAGGTTGAAGTAGCTGAAGGAAACGCTGCGCGCGGTATCTTCTTCTCGAGCCTCGAAACAAGTCGGGGGATCTGTAAAGTTTATAACTGTCATGCCTTTTACATTCTTCAAATTTATAACATTCCTTTTATTACACACTACTAAATTGCTGAATTAAAAAGAGTCAAAGAAATATTTATTCTTTCGACTCTATCTGACGATAACGTACTTGTCTATGAATTTTTCTTGTTTTCTTATTTGGTTCGTTAATTTCGTTTCTTTTCTTTTTACTAGATGATTCATTAATAATTTTAATCTCTTATCTTTTGTTGCTTTGCAGTATTGTTACTTGAAAAGGACCTGAAGTAAGGTCGAAAAACGTTGTAACGAATTCAATAAAATTTGCCAGTTGGGTTGACAATAAGCTCACTGTTTCAAGTTTTAATCATCGCTGGCGACGATAAATGACATTTTTTTTCGAAATATTTATTATTTTGACTTACCTATGTTTCTATTTTATTTGACATTTCTGTCATTTATATATGTATATAAGTCGAGTACACTTATTGTCATCTTTTTACTACGTACACTTCTATCATTTTATAGTCTTGCACATTTTTAATATTTTAAAACTAATTGACATAGCTATAATATGACGTGGATATAGCAATCTGGTATTGCAGATATTGAAGATACTACAATTACTCGACTATGATGCTATACATTGGCGAGAGATGTAATTGTGTTCAGAATTAAATTGAACGTATCTTTTCAACGTATCTATTTTTGGTACCCGGCCATACGGGAACGGGCGAAATTAAGTCGAGTACCTATCATCCATCAGCTCGATTCTGGCTCGTGCGAGGTCCCGCGGCGATCCTCGCGATCGAGAGCCGATATCCCCCCGCTCGCGGGGCCCCGG
This sequence comes from Vollenhovia emeryi, assembly GCF_000949405.1. Taxonomy (NCBI): domain Eukaryota; kingdom Metazoa; phylum Arthropoda; class Insecta; order Hymenoptera; family Formicidae; genus Vollenhovia; species Vollenhovia emeryi. The sequence goes on from NW_011967147.1 coordinate 501,165, forward strand.
AATTGCCCTAATTCGCGAGATTCCGGATAACAATGGTAACCGCGACGCGCGGAGTCAACTTGAAGGTTAATTACACGAGGATTCGAGCGCACGGCCGGCGCCCCGAAGAATTTCCGGGTCCGGCGGGATGAAGAGGGCAAAGTGTTAATTTATGCGTTAGTCTCGTGCCTGGCATACACAACCGCGCGAACGGGGGGAGGATTTGCAGAAG
>NW_011967147.1:505296-513831 GCF_000949405.1 Vollenhovia emeryi
CCCCCCCCCCCTCTCTTACCCTTTCCCGCTCTTTCTCTTTTGCTCGCCCATTCTCCCGCTACCAACGTCGTCCACTCCACTGCCCTTAATCATTGTGATCGCATTACACTGATGAATCCCGAGTATCCCGGTGCCGTCCCCGAGCGTTGAATGCGGCCTCGCAAATTGCATTTCCTAAAAACGTCGCGGCGACTGTCCCGCGGGAGAAAAAGCACCATTCTTTCCCTCCCTCTCTCTCTCTCTCTCTTTCTTTTTACAAAGTTTCGTACATTAATTTTCGAAAACCTCGAATTTTTTACACTCCCGTCGCGTTTCGATATCTCTTTTCGAAAATCGCTTATAATTTCCCAAGCGTCTTGCGCATGAACGACGTTATCGCAATGCGAATCTCCGGCCGTGTCGCTGGCAGTGACGAGCAAACGCGTGCGCGCGTGCGCGCGTGCATTAAAATGTATGCCCCAGAGATTTAAAAAAAAAAAAACTCTTGCGCCGCCATATAAATAATGACGTGTTCGAAAAGCTAGTAAAAGCGTAATGCTCGAAATTCCGACGGGCATTTATGCGGCGAAAAAAAAAATAGAAGAACCCTCGTTTTTCACAAAGCGAGTGGTATGTGGTAAAGCTTCGAATTTAGCGCTCTCATTCTTCGGCTATCTCCACCCAAAAATCGGCCATAATTTCGGCAAAAACGCTCTTTCGGTGGCAACGACCTTATCGTGTACTAAATTTCTCGTTGCACCGCGAGCTGTGACGAGTGTCCGTGTGCATGCGTATGTATTTGTGTGTGTGTGTGTATATACAACACGGCAGGATGCTACGTACGTACGGCACGTATGCGACCCGCCACGCCATAATTACGACGCCGTAGTTCCGTAATGGGATTTTCGATGGTTTCAACGCGAATTCCGGCACGTCGCGGCGAAGGAGAGCGATAGCAACGATACGACTCTTGCCATTGGTCACAAGAGCGATTGCAAATACGCGATTAGTCAATTAACGCAGCGCATTGCGCGACGCATGTTTGTCTTTGCATTCCCGCGCGCGGAATCATTATCTCGATTAATTGAAACACGCAAATTAACCATGTTAATGCGAAATAGGCTCGACAAGTTAGGGCCGTTCGATTATAACACAATATTTCGTCTGTGAACAGAGTGATTTAATTAACAACAACAAGTAAATTTGACCGATTTATGTAAAACGCAAATAATAACAACGTCCTGTACTATCGGATTGGATTTTAGGACGGTATTCATAGTCGATTCTTATTTCAACATCATCTTAAGTGTCGTCTTAAGACACTAATACGGCTCTGTGATTGACTGAAAACACATTAAGAGTACACTTAAGATGATCTTAAATGTAAGAACGGACTATGAATACCGGCCTTAGTGTCGGACAATAGAGAAACGTCCCCGATTATAAGATATGAGCACCTAATATGAGAACAGGTTTCCTACATTTAAATTCAATCACATCTTTTCGCAAATACCGCACGATCTAACAATGGATTTTGTATTCAACACAGATTTCACTCCAAGAGCAATAAATTCATAGTGGAACCGACAGATGATGCCTATCAATGTAGCAGCAACTCCGATATCTCTTATTAGGATCCTATCTCATAACAGGAGACTTTCCTCTATATATTTTTGCACGCGCATCTTTGCAACACAGCAAACTGCGCGCCGATAACTGTCGGCCACGTAACACGAACTTAATTAGTGACAGTTTGAATAAATTTTCTTGCAATGTCGCGATTTTTTGTGTGCTAAATATTGCCGTGTCCTAAAAGCAGCCTTTTAGCACCTGTTATCTTGGCAATTAAATCCGCTTGACTAAACTTATCTTTTTGCAAGTTATCAACCCGGATGGCGGTTCTTGTACCGAAATTAATCTCGCCCTTAATTAGCGTTAATATCGAAGTTCGGTGCGCGCGGAACGCGTGCAATCCGCACAAGTGCAACGCGAACTTCGATAAAACTTCTCATTTATCGCGCGATGCTGAAGTTATTGCAACTTTCTCAGGATATGAATAAAGAGTAATGTAGCGTTGCCTTCAACGCGAATACCGTTGCCTTCGTATGTTCGCCCGGCGTGAAATACGATTTCATATTCGCAAAATGCAATCCCGGAGCGCTTTAGAATGCAAAGCGTATATTCGCTGATTGAGAAGAACATTAAGCGAAGAACATTAAGCGTTCTGTTGCTGAAACGTACAAATATTTGCGAGGAAATCATATACAATGGCCATTTGGAAAAAATAGAAAATTAACTGCTGGAGTTGCGGACAAAACAATACAGTAACTTCTACAACATATCGACTGAAAATGTATAATGTATAATATAACGATAAAAACAGAAATTCAATGGCGTAAAATAGTGTATCTATCAAATATATGCATTTAAAACACACTTCATTTCCACTTTTACAATATTTTTGGACTTGAAAAAACATGAAATTTTGACAATACAATATAGCGTACACATGAAATATTAATGTTGAGAGAAACAATATTTTACGTTGTAAAATTTACGGCAAAATGTTTAATTTGTGTATAATTAACAAGAGAGAGGAAGGGAAAACTAATATATGAAAAATCACGCTTGAGTTTCAACTAATCAACCGTGTAATATTAGCTAAATGTTTCAAAAGGCGTCGAATTATCGCTGATATTTTTTGTATCGCGTCATCAGTCAAGTGAAATGCAACTGCGCCGTTGCTCTATTTCGCAAAACCCGGTAACCGTGACCGAGATTGAGGGGCAGATTGCGCGAATTAATTGTCGACCATTCGAGCGTAATTAGCGCTAATTGCGAACTTTTCCCGTATGTGCGCGTGCTCAACGCTCACAATCGGAGAATGCAGTTGCGACTGCGAGTTTCCAGCGAAACTTGGAGCCCGACGACTTTGCCTGGCGTAACTTTCCGAGGGAAGTGAAGAAAAAGAAAGTAAAGGAGCGAGTAAAAGTGGTTCGGGAAGAATAGTGGAGGGAAAAGGGAGACAATGTCTCATGGCGATGAGAGGAAATCGGGGAAATAGAAATAAAAGTAAATACAGTTTTCGCGCGCGTCAGCCTCTCGACGCGATTCATAGCAATTATGTGCGCGCGGGCATTTTTCATCGTTTAAGATCTCTCTAAGAATGCAGCGGACGAGAGAAACGAAGATTTAATAAATTTTTCACGAGATGCCGTTTCTCGATCGAGTTTTAGCGTGCACTGTGACCTTGCATCAAAACGTTATTAACATTTTATAATTTATTTCCTGGACAATTTACATCTAGAAAAATTTACTTGTGTCACATTGATCGCCAGTTACACTCCCACGTAAAAATAATGAGAAAATTAAAATAACGAGGGTAAGGCTAAGTGGGACAAAATCAATGATGGAAGATATTGGATGGAAGATACGCAAAACGAAAGACGCCTGCTTACTTCGAGTCATTGAACATCTGTGTAAGTAGATACGCGGAAAGTCAGCACACCCCGTATGTACACGAGGGCATCTATAAATGTATAATGCGCGCTCGTACGATGTGGGGCGTTAAAGCGGGAACTGGCGAGTCGCCTTATGAATTTTAATGAGGCCGTATCGTCACGTGATAGGTGTAAGGGTCCGTCCCGAGTCGGGCTTTATACCCGCTGTCAAACAGCCCTTAACCAAGCTGCTGGTCGCCAGTTACTATCGCCGCGACTATGATCTCGCACGTCGAGAGACGATCTGCGTCGAGACACTGCCAGTTAAAACGCGAATACACCTTAGCAAGCAATCAACGTTGAAGACAACACGGAAAACGGCCTTCGTCATTTTGATTACATTGATAAAAGACCACGAGACCAATAAAAGAGATCTTCAGTTCTTCGTAAACCGACAATTACTTATGTCTTTATGTAGAGATAGATTGAGACTTCTTCTGTGCAGAAAGGATATTACAATGTCTTTACATCGTACATCTCATGGTCTTATATCTGGAGGGAACATTCGAAGAAGTCAAGAAGACGAGAGAATGGGGAAGTAGACGCGAGCAAAGGAAAGAAAAAAGGGTGGTTCGACTTTTCGGACCTCGCGTCGTTAATCATTCGCGCAAGACTCGATAGGCGCATGCATTATTCAGTAGCTTTTCGATGCCGACTATGCATAGCTTTTGTCGATGTTCAAGCGGCCGCATTCGTCGGAAAACCCGTCAGGCTCGCGTGGAAAAGTGGAGTGAGTTCGCTCGTGCCTGGGCTGCCGCAGAATGGGTCTCTATGGCGGTCGTATCGGTCGCATATGGGACCCTCGCTGTAATTCATCCGCGATAACATGGCCATTTCATCGTGGATCGCTATCAAATTTTCGAGTAACCTGTTCCGTTCTCGTCAAAACATTACCTCTATAAACATTCACTTATACGTAGTACGTTTAAATTTATAGCATATAAAAGCACTTTAAACGTATATGTATAAAGAATAAGATGCGACAAACAATTATACAGCCATGCTAGAGAAGATATTAAAGCTCAATACTCATTTTTCCTCGCAGAGAATCGATTGGCTGATTAAACAGCCTGCGATGTCTCTGCGAGAATTAATTCTGCATTTTATGTCGTGAACAAATTACGAAAATTGTAATGCCTTTTCCGACCCAATGTAGCGATGTCAAACAAATTGTGACTTCCCTACTCGCACCGAATATTAAGCATGTGATAATATTTCAGGACGCGCGCTTATTGAATTTAAGTCATGCTTTTCACGCGATTTGCACAATACTCACCTAGATTTCGCATAATAAAATCTATTTCCCTAATCTCCTTTCAGAAATTCCGATTTCTCGTGCGAGCAAGAAAAATGTTCTTTCTTAAAATAAAAGGACACGAGGCTTTTCTTCTAAAACTAAAGCTTTTTCTGTCTTTCTTAATCTTTCCTTGAATGCTAGTAAAATAGGTATCTAATGATACGTCAAAATAAATAGGATTTATGACGCTCCTTTGTATACAATTTTCTCTTTCTATAAAGAAAGCTACCCGTGTCAATCGATATACTGTATCACGGTACAATCTGTAACTATTCAAACTTTTTCATTTTGTCAAATCTATTCTGGCCATTTTATAACAGCTTAAACTCGTGTACATGATTTAGTTTCGAATCAGAATCACCGATCGGCTGTAGAACACTGGGAAACGACATCCCGAGTGTCTGTGGCCGACACTTCTAGTCGTGGAAACTCCTATTTCGAGCCGTCGCGATTTCCTTTGCAGAAGCGGCTGACTAATTCGCGTCTGTATCACTTCGTTTCACCATCGATCCTCTGCGCGAATCTCAGTCTCGTCCAACTTGACCGGAACTCGATTTTATGCCTCGCGAAGCCTTAACGTAGTAATTATTTAAAGATCTAAGTAAATCAATTAGGGCTATTAAAATAATATAAGCGCTACTAATTTAGTTTATTGGTATATTGCTACACTGACAAAAAAATTTTGTTTAAAAGTACATAGATTTACTTAAAATTATTTTTTTACTGAAGTTAACATTTATTTTATTTAAATAAAAATATCAAATTTCAAGTAAATCAGTGTATTATATTAAGTAAATTAATTTAAATCATTACATTTTCTACTTTCAACTAAAGATTTTATAAGATAGAGAATACTATTTATTAAATAAAATCATTGTTTTTGTCAAATAAGAAATCCAATTTTCTTCGCTGTTAAACTTATATCTTAGTAAACATTTTATAGAATTAAAGTACAATTTTTAAAATTTTAATTGATCTATTCTTCGATTTAATACATACTTAAATTAAAGCAATGCATGTTTTAATTTGTTTATTATTTTTTAAATTTAAGTTAATAAGCTATTAGGAGCCGCCTAATGAATAATTTTCTTGAGTAAAGTAATATTTTTTTGGATTAATATATTTTTATCAGTGTATATTTTATTAATATGTAATTGATTAGAAAAATACACGCAGCTCATTATCTGTTTCTTTAGTAATGTTTGATAATAATTATCACAATATTTATAACCACGTTTTCTGTTAATATTAACGCTGTTCAATCTAAAAAAACTTAGTTATTTAATTCTTATATAAATTTCGATAACGACATGTGGCAAATTATACTTGAAAATTTTTGTTCTGAATAACGCGATTTCTTTCCGTTCAACTTTTTTATTCATATCGATCTTACACTTCGAAAATCAATGTTCTGTAAAGGATTTCTTGATCAAATTTCGAAAACTTTGTAATTGAGAGAAAGTTCCCAAAAGAAGTGGTTTTACTTTGCCGAAGGAATTGTTCGGGAAGCAAAGTTTCTTCGAAACAGTTTCTTCGATCTCAATGGAGCGGAAACGAATATGCCACTTATCGATCGGATGTAAGATGCAGAACCGACGGATTCTTGGGTCGGGGATTTCGGTATATGAGGATCATGAATCTTCACTCCTTTGTTTCTTATTTTATCCGGTTATGCGCATTCATATCGCCGTGACGCGATTTATTTGCGCCAATGGCGTAAACGCACGGGTCACTGGGTCGCGAAATTCGTTGGAACTTTGCGTGGTGCTGCGCGAAACTCACAGCTGCCACATGAATGCAATAGTAGTAAAGCTATCAGGTGTAATGGCAACAGAATAACGATGTAACACGAAAGATAGAGTGAAAATATTATTGCAAGATAAAGAGAAATCGAGACGGTCTTAAAATATTTTCAGATTGTTTTTTTAAGCACCAAATACATGCATTTTTAATGTGCTGTATAAGAATATTACAAGTGAGTGTAAAATTAAACAAAAATGACCTGATGTGCAAACAATATACTTTACTTATTGTGTCATTCATGATGTGGAAAAAATGGTTTATCCCTGCTTTTTAAAATTAATTAAACTTGTTTACTACAAAGGTTAAACCCTTCAAAGCTTTACGATAAAACAATAAAAATATTTGGCGACAACATCGCCCATACAGAAAGAAAAAGAAGTCAAATAAAATCACAGGATGCGGAATGAAACGTGACTTGTGTTCTCGTTCTTACGTTAACCTTTGCACCCTTTGATGCATCTTCCGCTCCCGCCATCCCGTCTCTCCAGCTTTACCATCCGCTCGCTTTTGCCTCCTTTGACCTCTAATTCGACGAGCAAGATTCACCGTAGCGTGTGTGCCATTAACCCAAATAATTTTGAGCTCGAGAGTCTCCATGTCGAATTTCCCTTTACCTCCACTTCCTTTGCGCTCATCTATATTTTTTTTCTCTTATTGAAAAAATGACCAGCACCATATTGGCTTAACAAGAGAAATGTGTGTATTATAACATTTATATGTTATAACAATAGAATATCAGAAGATGTATATTTAAAAGGTCAACAAATAAATCAACCGCACGATTACTATTATTATTATTCTTCATTTTAAATTTAGTTTTGCTATATTAACATTAATTATACTTACTTAAATACTACTATACTTTTTTCGAACACGTACATTTCCGAATGTTTTAATTGAACTTGTTAATCAGGTCTAATAATTATTTTACGATGTGTTTAAGAATCATTCTTTTATTCGGCTATTGCTTTCGCAACGTTACAAAACGGTCTAATTCCTTATCGTTAGCGAAATAACCCGAATCGCTCAGTGCATCACCGTGTGCATCGAGCTGTTACTTCGTGGCGGATTGCCGGTTGTGCAGGAAAGGTCCGTTAAACGTTCGCGTGTAAGTTTGAAAGTCAATTGGTCTGGATTCGCGTAAAGTTTCTACGTTACTTTTGACGGGAAAAGGGAGGAAAGAGTTGAGTACGTTCCCGCGATCGAGGTTCTCTCGTCAAATATCAGGCGTAGTGTGACCCGCCCGATTGACTCTAGCAAACCTAACGAAACTTCCGCGACAAAGAGAACAAAAAATTACGATTTATAACTTCGACGATCAGAATTTTCTAGCGTATCCGCAATCTGGATGCATGCAGGCACGTGAATTGAACCGATAAGATAAGAAGAGGATAAGCAGAAATCTATTTTAGTTAAAAAAAATTTCTTTTATATATGATAATCGACTAAATTTCTCACTATTTATTATTATAATTTAATATATATGTATAATATAATATAACATAAGCTTATATCTATTAATAAGATTTGTCTAGATTTTGTGTTGTTCAAAATTTGGTAGTGCATACATTTTTAATGTGTGCAAAATTTTTAAAGCTAATTGAAATATAATATAATCGATAATAATTAAAAATAAGATATTAATGATTGCCAACTAAATTATAAATGCTATTATATACATGTAATCTTATTAATAACATATTATGGACGAACCTTGCACAGCCAAATAAAACATTGTACAGTTATTACGTAAATATTACGTACTTTTATGCAACTATTTTAGTACTTTTCCGCTGAGTTATTCTTATCCCATATTATATTAATTTTATCATAATTTTAGTAGTGGTATCGAGTTTCCGCAAACTCAATCGGAAATTGTATAGCTTGTTTCATAATTTTCTGAGTTATTGCAAAAATTTAATTATATACGGGGGGGGGGGGGGTTCGGTTATATTA